>NW_020170499.1:123397-140171 GCF_000524195.1 Echinococcus granulosus
AACCACCATCGTATTACACATACCTACGTCGGATGGGCTGGCCTCTGACATGCCAGTGAGGCCACCCTTTTCTTCTGTGGTAAGTATACATATTCTCTTAAAGTGTTATATTTTCTCCCGTCTTCAGGTAAGTCACGGGTTTAATCATAAATAAAAGCTGGAAGAGAATCCCATCTTACAAAACAAATATTCTGATTCCCACTACTAAGTGATAAACCGTGGTGGAGGCAAGAGATGCCTCTGCTATGGGAAAAAATATCAGCTACGATTTTGAACAGAAAAACCGAAAAAGCATCTACTCTTGGCAACGACTAGTCTGGTTGTCTGCAGATTAGCAGTTGATAACTAACGCTGCGCTAGGTACGTCTCATCCTAAAAAGTTCATTTCGAAGCTGCCTACGGTGCCTGTAATAAAGTATCAACTAAGTAAACACGTACAGTTACCTCCTCCACCTCTCTAATAGCTCGGTAGAACCAAGAACAGTGCCAAGGTGCCTCAAAAAGAGAACACTGTGACAAGAAAATAGGCACAAATTTCCGTTCTTAGTTATATGACTGCTTTTGGGCCAGAGTTCCTACGACTAGCTATGGATACCAGTGATGGCCAGTGCAATTTCTCCGTCCCTAAATCCATTTCTTACATGGGATAACACCTCCGACCTAGTTGATTAACCACGTTACAGTCAAATGTCTTCTCAGTTACAATGAAAATTAATGGCTGACACAAATAGCAAATTCCGTTATGATGGCTGATATGGGCGGTTAAGGAAGGGTAGAGACTGGAACTACTCTCAAATTAAAGAGGTGCTATGAAATGCATTATGAAACCCTCGGCCTAGGTACAGATATACTCACACTACCAATAATTTCACTCCTGTTAAGTAATCCAGTTGCCAAGTTATTTTGGTTTTGCGAATTCAATGAAGTCTCAGGACCCTACACCTGTAACAGATTCTACAGGTTACTATCAATGGCGTTCTTGATTCGACTCAGAGCCGAATACGGAAAACTTAGTCGATCAAAATTTGCTCTTACAGTTGTTAGTAAGTCTCAGAAATGACTGGAAAGTTTGTGTTTGCACAAACCTACTTTGAATTGACATGGAATTTTGCATACCATTCACAGAACTATATGATTAAAGCATTTATAGCCACCACACTCAGGTTCTAAATTAGATACGTTATTAGTTTTAAAATATTTTTGCTTTTTATATGTATCTTCAAATCATTGATTCCCAAAACATTCCCTGCGTGGGTCAGCTGGTTTACAAAGGTGGTGTTTATGACATTGACCAACGCCAGATACCAGCAATTAATTTTAATAATATGTCGTTTTGCTCCAAAAATATTTGGGATAAAAAAGTTTTTTTGCACATTTATTGACCCAGAAGTTTGTTTTTATCTGTTAAATAAGGTTACCGAGTTTCGGTCATCGGCGCTCTCGTCGCCCCCTAAGTAATGCTTGTGTAAATTATTTCATTTGTCTTCCTTGTCACCAAAGGTGAGCATCTCAAACTCTCATTGCTCCTTGCCAGATAAAAATATCGCCTGAGAAAGAACGCCTCTCCTATGTCACCAACTCCATTTCACCAGTTTTTGGCGGTGTATTTAATGCCATTGCTTTATCTTTCGTTTACTTAATTTCCTCTGTTGCAAGAACATTACTTGATTTCGCTGTACGTATTCGCTATCAAGTTTGGCAATAATTATAATTTTATGAGCTACATACGAACTGCTATTTATCTGGACAATTTGGTAATTATTATGCGTGTGGTTGACTTGTTCAGATTACCTTTGTCGTCATGGATTCCGTCCCCAACAATGAATACGCGCCAACCAGTTCTCAAATTCACCTTGGTGGCACAAACTACATCAGTGGTTGCAATCTTTTTACCCATTTTGCAAATTTGACGAGTCAAGATCGCCCCAAATCCAAGTCTCCAAATCCCCATGCCATTGCAAACACTAACAGCAACAGCAAAAGCACAACATGTGCAGATATCTACTCTGCTATTTTGAGCAGCCAGCAGCAGCAAGGTGTCATAGACGAGACCTCAGTCGCTTTTACGTCCCCTACCCGTCACCTCAGTGAGCCGTCCACAGCTGCAGCACGTCGCTCACCCATCGGTAACTCAGCTTGCTACCTATTTGTTTCTTGTTCTATTTCCATTTCCTTCTGGCGTGTCACGTGATGCCTATGTGCATCTTCTGTGCCGATCATGTGACACGTCTCAATTTGAACGTTTACGTGCCCGCTTGTGTGTATGCGTATGCCTGTGTGTAACTACGTGTGAATCGGTGGGTGGCGACAAAAACTCGTCTCAACTCCTCTCGTCCTTCATCCATCGCTTATCCGTTCCATTGTGAGGTGTAGATGTCTTTGGCATATTTGACTACTGGTTTTGTCGCATTTAGCGTTATAGACATCCGAGTTTACGCCTAGTAAAGTTTTACAGGTAGATTGTCATTGCAAATATGACTTCTGCTTTTCTCCTCTTTACTCTCTTCGTTTGCGTTGTTACTCCCAGATATCCGAGGGCTTGTCAATTTGGTTCAGTTGACATTCAGTCTGAGTTGCATATCCATAAGCCTAACAGTTCTTTGTCTTTTTTATTGGAGTAATTTTTTGGTCACATTCCTGTTACGAAACACGAAAACCTCCCCTACTTCACTTGTACTACCACTCCCTTATGCAGGTGTGTTTTATAGCATTCATTGCGCCGCACGGCCTCTCTCCTGCCGTAAGTCGTTTTATTTTCAACCTTTTGCCTATTAGCTAGATGGTCACGTTCGAATTAGGTAGGTGTTCCGTCCTAGTTGCTTCCACAGATGATACAAAGCGTAGAAGTTCCTAAGGAATACTGCACAGTTGTGAAGGCAGGTAGTTTTACCCAAGACCTCATCCAACATCGGCTGTACTCTACGTTTTCAAATTGGATTTCAATTACATTTGAGGTGTTATAGTTCTTTGACAGGTTGTTATGACGAAGCGTTTCTTCGTATTTATCTTTCGAAACGTGAAAAAGCACCAGATTTTATCAGCTTTCGTATTGCTTATTTTAGTAGGAATACTCTAATTAGCCCTGACGATGATACAGGATGTGGAAACCTTGTAGCTCTGATTGCATCGAGGTGCCTTGCCTCTTTTTCTCGCCTTCTGCTCTCTTTTCAGACGATCAGATGGAACGTACACCGCGTTCCTGTCACACGTCCCCCTCTGTCGCCATAAAATCATTCCACCACCATCTCCAGCGCTCCTCCCCACCTCATAGTCTCAAGTCATCGCCCAACAATGGTTTGGAACCCTCTCATCACCAGTCTAACACTAACACCAACCCCTCCTCAGTCTTCTCCCTCACCCAATCCGGACTGCAGGAACTTATGCGCAAATCTGGAAGCGTCATTTCCACCGAGGTGGGTCGTGGACCTTTCCCGTGCAAGCGTATTCCCACCTGTTTGTCGTTAGCATGCGGAAGGGTCGAGAGGCTGGTATTTATGTCATCTAAGTAGCAGTAGGAATTGCGGAGACCGACAAGTCCTCGTAATTGCATGTACACTTATACTAACACCACAAAAGCTGAGTTGAGAGGAATCCTCTTTGTCTAACAGGAGATTAAGAAGGCGAACAACTCGAGTCAGCTTTACCTCCTCGTCCCAAGTAATTATCCAGTCATAATGGCAGTCGGTGCGGAACGCGAGAAGGCGGCCGCAGCGGCGGCGGCGGCGGCTGTGACAGTGAATGAAGCAACAACAAGAAATTTGTTGGAGAGGTTTCAATTGACTTCAGCGCCGACACCACAACAACAGCAGTCGCTTCCGTCTCCGCAAATAACAGTGGAGCAGCAGCCACAGCAGCAACAGCAATCGCAGACTCAGCAGAAGCAGACTGTAATGCCACGAGCGCCAAGGAAGAATAGCACCAATATCCCACCAATGCTACTGCAGTCCCTGAAGGACGTTGTCCCGTCCCTCGCATTCAGGGGTGAGTGGAAAGTTTTAAATTGGTGGATTTAGGATTGATGGTAGCTGAGTGGATGGATGAATAGATCTGTTGGTTTGATTGCCATCCTTTGAGTTGAGTGGGGATTTTTAACTTGGCTTTTGCGGCTTCATCATTTGGTGGAGGCGTAGGCGGTTTACAGTAGGCAAACCCTAGGGTTACTTGCGCGTCAACCCCGAAGTCGCCTGGCATTAGGCATACCTAAATCTTTGAGTGATTTGTCGCTAGGCTTGAATTACTACTTCTAGTCGACGTTTTGTTCCGCTACTCTGCCTCAGTAAAATGTTTTACCGAAAAGTTGACGAGGCGCTTTTGCAACACTGGAACCCAGTTAAGCTTCGTATAGCCAACATGCTCAACTCATGTATTGCTCCACGACTACTTTGTGGCGGGTGGGGTGGGGAAGGGGCTTAAAAACAGGAGACGAGACAGTAGGTGGGCTCATTCATTAATGGGGCCCTGCACCGACGGGCTGACGCATCTGTGCAGGCCCTATACAGCATACAAACAATCGCATGCGTTTTACTAGTGCTTCACAAGTTGCAACAAGTCAATGCAGCGAGCAGAACCGAGGGCTGCGTGAACTCTCTTGGTCACCTGATGAGAGCACAACCAACCTGAATGATGCCAAATTGCTGAATGCCAAACAGCGCCAACTGGTGCTAGGTTCACTTAATCAACTAGACCTACTGTTGAATATGTAGACTTCCAAGTGGTTTAAAAGGTGGATTGATAGGCGCACGATTGGCCGTAGAGGTGAGAGAATAAAGAATAATGACTTTTTTGTCCTGCCTTTTTCACTTCTCTTGGGCAGACATTCTGGAAAGCGGAGGAGGCGTTTCTTCAACTCCTGGTAGTGACAACAAAAGCGATGGTGGTGGTAGCGGTAGCACCACCACTACAACCAACCCTCTCCCGCGCCTCTCCTCTATTGCTTTTGCCTACGGTTTTCCCTCCACCAACGATCATCAATCAGCCTCCGCCCCTCCCTCCTCCGTCAATGCCACGGAGGACAGAAAAAAATCCGCCGATCCCACCGCTGCCCTTCTTATCTCCCCACCTCAGGCGTCACAGGCGCCACCTTCAGCGTCAACATCGTCATCCTTCCTCCTGGATGACTATCGCGGCGGCGGTGGTCCTCCGGAGGTGAAAATTAAACCCCCTCCACCGTCAACTTCAGCCACCGAGGCGGGGCTCTGTGTGGAGGGACTTTTGGGCTCCGATTCCAACGGTAGTCGTACGTTTCATCTCTGTCGCCCCCTTCCCATGTCAGCTATTGTCTCATTTAGACGCAGTGTAGTGTCTGTAGCAGAATCAATTCCGGCAGTGGTTTTGCTTTCCCTTCGGAAGTTTAACTAATGCTCAAAAAGCCATTTTGATGTGAAAAAGCTTGCCAGTACAGATTAACCATCTCAGCGGTGCTAGCTTTCTGACTTCCGCATGCTACCACTGTTTCCATGCTCAATCCGATTCCGAGGCTGTGATGCACAAAATCCTACTTTTCCCTGTCAAAGTGCGCTTCCTTCATCTCAATGCTTCAACCTTTTCAACTCTTCTGTGGTTGTCAAAACCAGTCTTGTCTTGGTCCTGATACGGCTGACTTCACTGTCTCCCCGTACAATTTCGAGAGGGCTTGGACGTCAATGAGACGTTGCATGCGCTGAGGTCCTCTTTGATTCGCTTAGACCGTTAAAATGTCTCCCTGTTGGTAGCGAAACCCCCCATCACCGTGGGCTACGCGATGATCTGCGATAGAACACACACTTTTGAAATCCACTTTTCCTTGTAGGTATGCCCACTGTTGCATCCTTCTTTATAGTACTGTTGAGAGAAGGTTTGCGGGGTGCTCAAAGCAACCGCAAGGTTGGTAAATTAGCGCTGGCAGTAGTCTCACCTCCAGGGGTGTTTTTGCAATTCTGCCAGGAATTGATTGACGGCTACGTCTTTAGAAGAGCCAGAAGACCTTGGAGGCACAAGTTGAGCTAAGAGCAGGGCTCTATGCTACCGCTTTGGCGCCCGAATTTCGGTGGGCTGTGAGCTCTTCCATTGCACCCTTCCACGTTTTCTTGAGCCTCATCCCTACCACTTCCTGCGATCACTCTTCCCCGTCAGTCGTTACAGCACTGTGTGCGAATCTGAGTAGACCACGGTGATGGTGAGCTTCGTAGATCCACTTGTCGACTCCTGTTTGGGATCTGTTATCTGGCAACGTCCAACACTGAGCGCACCCTTTTTGTGGGAGCAGTCACAAAGATTAGGAGGCTCCAACCCCCCTTCACCATTTCATTCCTACTCCTTCATGCGTTTCTTGCTACTGTTGTAAACACTTCCTCTTCTTGTCCCCGCCTCGCCTCATTCGTGATGCGGAAGTAACGATTGGCCTTCTTCGATGCGGTCGTCCTTCTGGAGTGGATGTGTTCAAGCTGTCGGTAGCGTCGTGTCCCCAGTAATCCCGCGTAGACACTCGGTCTGTTCAGCAGAACAGGCCGAGTCACAGGCAATTGGCAACGTGGTGCAGTTGGCCAATGTTCATACTTGATGTTGACTGTGATTTCCTGGCGTAGATGACACTGAATGACGCCTTATTCGTAGTTGTCAATCAGTCATGTTGGTGAGAGCTTGTGAATTGTTACAGCGATGCCACCAACACGTTTGTGGACGTCTTCGTCACCTCGAAGTCATCGAATTATTCTCATTGTCTTCTTCCTCTGGAAGTCAACGCTGACGGATTCTGACGTGTGGGGAGCGCTTTCCACGTAGGAGTCGTGAAATTGCAGGCGAGTCGGAGGTGATGAAACCACCTTCGTTATCACGTCCATGCCCACAGCTTTGTCGACAAGGCCATGGCACCGGATCTGACGAATTTGAAGGGAATTATCCCACATTCTCTTCCATCAGGACCACAGGCTTCGTCATTCGAATCAGACGTCGCGGCGAGGATAGAGCTTGCGTTATGATGTGCGATGCCTCCAATTATGGAATTTTCTCTTCCCGATGTTCCAAGCTGGAGAATTCGCCCACTTTTTCTTCATTTGTAGAGGATCATAGAGTCGGTGTAATCTTCCCCACATCAAACGCCTCAACAACTTCCACTTACTGCAGGGCTACTTCACCTCCAGATGGTTCATCACTCCTACAGAGGTCAAAGTTTGCGTTGTTGGTAAAGGCCTCCTTCCACTAGTCACGCTGTCCGTGGTCGTGTTGTTCTTTTCATTGAGGAAAGCGACTTTCCGGTGGGGCAGAGTCGACACACCATCAATGAGGAGGCTGGCTACTTGCTTGAGATAGCCTCAAATCACTGTTGTTCCACCCGAGGTAGCTGCGCTCCCTTCTTCCAGCCCAATGCGTGATGGTGCCGATCGACTGACCACCGAATTTCTTCCTCCCGTGCTCGTTTTGAAACCGTTCCACAGCTTCCACTGACGGCGTATGGTAAATTAGGAAGTGGGAAGGGCATCGTTCTTTCACCTCGTAGACACTCGGCTGGAGTCTTGACAACGCCCCCTCCAATCGTGCAACAGCCTCCTCTCTACTTGGCTGTTCTGCTGCCACTGCCGCGTGATGCTGTGTCCATCACAGCCACCGACACTGGTGGAGTGAAGTGGCTAAGTTGTCTGGCCTATTGACGACGCCTCGTGGCAGTGTGGGCTCGATTATAATTTGTCTCCCCAAATGTTGGTGTAGCTATCGGTTCAACGCCTCCACAACCCCTGATCCAATCACTTAGCGAATGCACTCGAGTGTTAAAAAACTGCAGCACAATTTCTTTTTTTTTTTGCAGCCTTATTCCTCGCGGCTTGTTAATGCTTTGGCAAAGTGTGAAATTCCAACGTGTCTGGTCTTGTTGGAAAGCGTATCCCACCGGAGTGCTTAACATCGATGTTATGGGGGTTGATAAGTAGATTCCCAGACTGGTTCAGACAAATCGTGAAATCACGGTAGTGAGGACTTCTCCACAAGTTCGATTCCTGCATCAGTTCTGCCTTTTTTTGCTTAAATCTTGTATAAATTGTCCACTGTCCGCCCTGTTGTGAAGGTTCCTCACCACCGTGAACATTGACGGTCAAGGTGGTGGTGGTGGTGATCACGGAATAATTGATCTGTATCTCGAAAATTATTCCGAATCAAGGCGATTTGACGATGAGCAAATGATTGTTTACCCCCCAAAGCTTAGCATAACCAGTCGTTCGCGAGACCTTCAATTGGAGCAACTTCCGGTTGCTGCTACCGCCGACCTCTCTTGTCATGTGAATTAATGATGCTGTAACTGACCTCAATGCTTTTATGCAACTGGTAAACTGTTTGCTTAAACTGCAATCAGTAACAGGTCCCTCAGGCAGCCTGTGGAGGCCTCTCTTTTCCCACTCAGATCGCCTCATTCTTGGCTGAAGTTTATTTTCTTGGTTGACCCCAGTCTACTTAAATTGGTGTAAGTAGCATGCACCGCCTTTTAGTGATGGCCATTCCATCCCATCCGTGATAACTAACTGTTGGTCAGGGGAATGCACATTCTCGGGTCGGTGCGGCCTCCTCTGAAATAGTGACTGGGTAGCCCACTCAAGTCCTAGCCAGTGACAGCCCGCGAAACTCACTATTTGATCAGGTCATGTGACCTGGCAGTCTACTTATATCCAAATCAGTAGTAAATGGGACGGACAATCAAGCCAACAGTGGCGCCGTTTGGTGGGATAGTCTACTTAAACTAAAATGAGTAGAACACAGAGACGGTGTCAGGTTTTGTGGATAGAAGGGGCAGGAAACTTAAATTTGAATTCTTCATGGCAGTCTTCTTCTCCAACGATTCACCTCCCACCCGAAATTACATGGGCCGGATGGGCGGCGCCGGCAGCGGTGGTGCTCTCGGTGGCGGTGGCCAGGGCAACCAAACTGGTGGCGATTCAAAGGATATTCGACGACGAGTCAGCCACAATGAGGGTGAGTTGCCCCAATGCGCTGCTACTACTACTACTAACTAGCTGAAAGTCGGCGGCATGATCAACCTCCTCCCCTCCCATCTTGTGTCTGCTAGTGGAACGACGACGTCGGGATCGAATCAACACGTGGATTGCCGCACTTTATAAGCTTCTTCCCCCGGAACAACAGGCAAAATCGCAGTATCAGAGTAAAGGTGTCGTGCTGAAACGCGTCTACGAGTACTTCCAGAACTACGACTCCAATATCAAGACGGTGAGTGTCTGCTGTGGGTGGAGCTTTCCATATCATTGGTTAATTATTGGTCGATTGAGATGTTTGATCTTTTTGATAGCTACGGGAGGAAAACGCCATATTCAAGCAGGAGATATGTCGTCTGACACGGGAAAACCACATTCTTCGCGACAGCCTGAAAGCGCATTTCCAACAACAACAGCAGCAGAGTGCGACAGTGACGACGGGGGTGTCCACACCATGCGAGGTTTCCCAGGTGCCATCGCCTTCAAAACGGTCGCACTTCTCAACCGACTAGGGAGAGCCATTCATTCAACCCTCCTTTCCCTTTTCTCCGCTACCACCTTGTCTGACATTAGTCTTTCATGTCACTCACCTGCCCAGCCATCCATCCACCTGTCAAAGCGTTCGTTCGTTTCCTCGCTCGTTCGTCCGTTCCCGTGTGTGTGTGTATGTGTGTGTGTGTGTGTAATCTACTGGGGGTAACGAAGAGGTCATTCGCACATCCGTTGGTTTGTTATCATCCCCTTCCTTCCTGCCTACCTGTCTATGTCCACCTTTTCCCTTTCTTTCCCCCTTCCTTTTGCACTTCTTCCTTCCACGCCTGTCTGAGCAATGACGGATATTGACAAAGCAACCAACCAACAAACATTTGATACCACAATTTTAGCGCTGCTTGACTTTCCCTTCCCTCGTATTTGGTGTGGTGTGTCTATGACGGGGTGAAGAGTCGAGAGGGCATGCGAGTCCGGAAGTGGATTTGTTGTTCGCCCACCGAAGGACTGGGAGACACTCGGCCTGGATAATCGAGAGGGTCTGTATGTTCAACGCCATGCCCCCGACAGCCATTCATCGAGACGGGAGGGGTGCTTGTTGGACATTCCACATGCTGAAGGTTTACAGAGGCCAGTGCTATGACCAGCCGCCACGGCTGCGATTGTCATTCGATAACACTCTATCCTGCTCGGAGCATTGGTAGGGGGACCTCGTCACCCGCCGATCATTGCGTAGACTTCCTCACCACCCGTCGCCCATGTCGAGGAATCCCGGTTTGGTGTCAACGTGCCACTTATCACCAGTCAAACTAACGGAGTGACTACCACAGTCATCGCACGTCAATGTGGTGGTGGCGAAGCGCCTTTCTGGCAGTTTCAACCGTACCGACATCTCAAGGTCACCTGTGGCATGTGTGTGTGTGTGTGTGAATGCAGCACCGTATCCACCCAGTCAGGCAGTCAGTCAGTCGCAAACCGCGCACTTGCTGAAGGACCTCCCTAAAATGCAACTTGATGGCGTTCCACGAGGCTTCACTATCAATAAGCATCGTTTAACTTGCCGCTTCTTCTACCCATCCCCCTAACTCGGGACGAGGGGGGGGAAGAGGGGAAGAGGGGAGTG
Organism: Echinococcus granulosus; assembly: GCF_000524195.1. Classification (NCBI taxonomy): domain Eukaryota; kingdom Metazoa; phylum Platyhelminthes; class Cestoda; order Cyclophyllidea; family Taeniidae; genus Echinococcus; species Echinococcus granulosus. The sequence goes on from NW_020170499.1 coordinate 133,961, forward strand.
GTATCACCGGTCTGCAGTCTACAAGCCTCAAACACTAAACACCGACCTATCTTAAATGGGGAGGTTTAACTGTCAAATCTGTCACCAATGCTGCCACGGACTAAATGGGACTGAGTTGGCACTACACCTGGCACAGCCAAGATCAGGTTCTTCCTCTCCCCCCCTCTTTCCGGCTAGAGTTTTGTAAGGGCGGAAGTAGTTGCAGTTGTAAGAAAGGCGGAGGGGAAAAAACGGTTGTCAAAGTGGCAACGCTAGCACGGCGCAAGCACTGGCCCACGAGAGGCAAAAGGCAAGCAGGCGGGCGTACGCGAGTTGAAACGCCTTGCCACACTGGGATGTCACATGACAGCAGGGTGTCATGTGAGCGCGGGAGCCGCCCACTTCCTCTCCAACCCACGTGATGAGGTGAGGTGGGCTGAGCCAAGTGGCTGGCTGGCTGGCCGGGGAGAAGTTTGTGTGTGACTGTTTGTGGTGTTTGGCATACGGTTGTCAATCCTGCCATACTGATAAACTATCAAAGTAAAGCTCCTCAAGCACCGAAGGCGTGATGCTGTGAAGTTCAATATACCCCCACACCACGCAATAAACCATCAGTGCGCATAAGAGCCGAGCGACTACCTGGAAAGCTCCACGTCAACGCCGTGGTAGCCCGAAGAGCCTCGTTCCATAGTTCTAGGCGTCCTCTCCAAGTAAGTGACGTTAAATCAACCAAGAAGACAGAAATGGAAGTGGCCATCAGGGAGAGAAGGCTTCTAGGTCCTTGTAGATGGCCTTGCATTACAACTTTTCATTTTCCGGGTCCATTAAAGTCGGGTGAGGCTCTAAATCGAGTACTTCCATCACTCCGCTTGTTCCGCACCGCGTAAAAGTCCTCCTGACCTCACTGTCACTTCGGCGATACCAATTCAGCCATCTGGGCTACACTCTCAACTTCCATCGTGAATCTCCGTGGTCGATGTCCCCCTCTCCTACGGTTACGCGCCACCACATTCATCCGCACTCAGACCTTCTTTAAAGTGGTCGAATTCCCAACCATCTACTGTCGCCGTATCGCTCAACTAACTTCGGGGAAAGCGGTGAAGTGCTAAAAGACTCTCTGAAAACGGCACCCTCTAGGAGATGCCCTGATACCCGCAATGAAATCGATCTGGTTCACAAAAATGGGAGTTATGGTGGGTGAACAAGTGGACTCAAGGAGGCTCAAGTTTCCACGCGAATTGGCTACAATTTCTTAGTTACTCTACCGCCTTCAAGTTGACTAAAGAGTCTTTTTTGGATCAAGGAATCGTTCAAAATCTATGAGTATGCATCCTTATACTCTTCTAGAATATCTTTAGCGAAGCGAGACTCCATTCTGCCCAGGGCGAGGCAGTATGATGGAAAGCTGTGTCTTCACTTTTAGAAGCTTTATAGATCTGGAGAAGATATTCCTTATTTAATCGTCCAGACTTTAAGAGAATTACCGGAGTAGATTCCAACAGTCTTTCAGTTGCACCCTGCGATGTAAACATGACTAAAATTTACAAATAAAAACACCTACTAACACAACTTCAGTAGCGCGTTAATTCTAATCGCTAAATTGCCGAGCTTTTAAATCCACCTTAAAAAATTCTGTTTGGAATTAAAACGAGCATCTAACAACGCATTATATTTAATTATTAGCAATTTTTTTTTGAGAATTGGGACAACAGAGCCTCTTCAATGTCAGTTAATTGACTTTTCGTAATGATACCCCACGCAGTGCCGTCAGGGCCTAAACGGCCGGACGGTGGAATTATTTTGCGGCTCCTTCGTTATTCCCCTTTTGATGGTAAACCGTTAGGGCAACAACTTCACTGAGTATTCTGCCATTCTCAATCGCGAAGCTGACATCCCATGCCGCCGATTCGGGGTTGTTGAACAGGCCACCCTTCAACTACTCGCAGAAATACTTCAAGCTACATTTCTTTATTTTTCCCCAAATAATGGGACATTATAACACACTGATCGGAAATTCAAATCACCACCAACTTGTCCATATGTCTAATCTTCCTCCTGTCTCACAGGGGAAATAAATCTCCCAATCACTGCCAAGGTGGAAGCAAATTTGTAGACAACAAAAGAAAATTGTAGTTGATAGCTTAAAAATGAAGTTTAATTGATGAAACAGGTAAATTATCGCCCACAAAAGAAAATCGAGTCCTCCTTCTCCTCCGCCTTGCTACGAACTCGCCAAACTAAAACACGGATTTCCTCCTGTTGAAATACAGAAAAAAAAAGGAATTACCAAGGTGACATTTTAAATAGTCGTAACTGTCCCTCAGTGGGTGAAATTATTCACAACTTTGCAGAGGGCCACGATGAATGGGCTTAGGGAGATGCGGCAATCAGTCCATGTCAATCAGGCGGGGGGGGGGGGGGGAGGAGGGAAGGAACTGTCCTTTACCCTTAATTTGCCCTCCTTCGTGGATAATTCAAGTGTTTGTCGCAGAACAGCATCTGGCCGACTTGAGCTCCCAAGGCTGGGTTGGAGGCCTCGCCCATGAGGTCATGTTAAGGCCACCCTGAGAGAACTGGTCACTGCGGCCTAGGTGCTGGGGGGACATTTGCTGTTGAACCAGCGTCGAATTAGGGAGGCGGGGTTATTAAATTAACCTCACCCTCTTCGTGACTCACCTCAGACCCACCAAATTTGTCCTTTGAGGTTACATTACCACTCCGATCACAGGCTCTGATTCTACCAACCAACTACTTTAAAGGGGCGGGTTTTATCAGATCAGCTAATGATTTATGCTTGCAAATCGCATAGCACCGGGAGATGCATTTGTGTCAGCGTTTCATCAGACTTTTCATTTATCCCCTGCCTTGGTGACAGAGTAGCCTTTTCCATTAAACCGCAAATCAAGTGGGTAAAAGGACTAGCCGAGGGTGATACGTAAGGCGGGGATGTGGGCAGTCAAATGCGTAGTGTAAAGATGCGGAAGTTAGGCGAGTTGATTGTGTGCCAGGAAATCAGGAGGACTGAAGACGGCAAGTCAAATCAGCGTCGCAACGACTTACAAGGAGAAGAGCGTTTCACAGAAAGGAGAACGAAAAGAGTCGACTGAAAGAGGAAGACATGTTAAATCCGTGAAAGAGCGCAATGTACCACCTCCGATATGAATTTTGGGCTACAATACTACTGAAAAACTAAGTAAGTAGTTGGGATTCTGTTTACGTACTTGGATTTTTCCACCATGGAAGTACGCCTTCGTCGGGTGGAACCGGTGCACTTAGCGATGATGGCGATGGAGGCAGAAATTAAGATGAGACTGCCGTATGTCACGAGGGAGGCCAAGCCAGCGTGATAACCCAAACTGTATGGCGCGGTGTCATAGAAGATGCAGGAGGGCGCATCTTTCATCGCCTCCTCCAACGTCATCGCAGAGGCGATCGAGCCCAATGCCAATGAGACAGCAGCCAGAAACGGGATAGGGAAGTATATCTAATAAGAAAATTGAGGGCACGACTTGCTAACAATTTCTTTTAAGAGGAAGAGAACTCTGAGATTTGAGACGAGGTGATTCCACTGACCTGTGCTGCATCGTGAAGAGAATGGAAGGATGGGTCAATAAACGGATGGATGAATGCGGAAGGAACGCATGAGTGGATACGGGATAGATGAAGGTGTCAGTCAAAAACTCAAAATTTTGTTTAATTAACTTTTTTTCTTGGCTGAGATGGAAAGAACTTTAACGGGAATTCTTACGAGTGATTCATGAAGTCTTCCTTGTTTTGCTGTGGGATAAGTCAAACACCCGGTAGAGCGAACAGCTATTAGAAAGTAATGGAAGCTTTCAGGATCACCCATAATCTGCTGTTTGGACTTGCTTGCTCGTCTGGGACTGCTCTCAACCAACAGCCCTCATCCAAGGCGGCTGTTTCGACGACGACACCTCGAATGTGGATGGAATGGGATGGACCACCTCCAGCTTGCCATGTGGCGACACTCCGGATTGGCTCGTCATCTTTCAACGAGATTTTCTCTATGTCCTGATTGATTTAGGATGGGGTCCAGATTGGGTGGAAGTGAGTCGGAGCCACTCATCACTTTTACCTCCTCCTCCTCCTCTCCTTCGGTCTCCATGATAAGATTGTTGTGATTGACGTGATTGGCTCCCTCCGCAATTTGTGCCGCTACTGAACACCTCGGTGAGGTCAAAAACTGTGCTTCTTCACCCCCCCCTCCCCCACCTTTGGAAGCAGCAATGGCTACTGGAGTCAGGATCCAGCGATTTCGAGCCTAAAACCACATTTCCTTCTTGGCCAAAAGTGACACGAGTTGTGATGTCTTGACCACTTCTTTGGGTGGATGCCGCCTAGCAGCGACCCAGTCGGGTCATGCAATGACCCCAATGACTCCATTAACCACGTCTCTGGCGTCCCACAACCTCCAGGTTGCACTCATGCCAATGATGCGCACAAATGACAAGTGACAGGTGGATTTGTTACGATGCTACCCAAATACTGTGCCACTAGGTCCATGTTTACAAAGGAATTTCACCTCAAAATCGGTACACCTAATTCGCTGTTCTTCACGTCGGAAGTGGATGCATAAGCTGCCGCTTACTTGTAAACTTCCCCCGCAAACTTGCTCTTCGTTTTCATGGCGAGGTGCGAGCGTTCTTTCCTCATTTCACAAAGTCTTAGTTGCATCTGGCTGAGAGTCTGGAGTACTTCGATACGACCACTTTTTAATCACCCAATTCGTTGATCGACAATGTCCGAGAGCACAAATGCGGAGGGAGGTGAATTGGCACTCCCATAGCACCAGAAGGACAGCTGCGCCGCCAGACAGAGGTTGCAACACGATAAGATCAGACACAGCCAGCTACTACAACCACTACTACCTCCTTCGTAATTTGCCCTTACAAAAATGCAGAAATGCGGGTACGCGGTATCAAGACCTTAGATTTCAGTACAAACGCGCTGTTTAGAAGACTGCATTTGACAGAATATGAAATTTTAGACAGCTAAGCCCTCCCTTCTCCCCTCTCACGGCATGACTTAAAGCGAAAGTAGCCTGTCACAAATGCCAAAATAAGCAAGAAATGGGTAGAATATCTGGAGATAATTGCACAACTCCAATTGGATGACACAAAATATTTTCCCTTTTCTGCAACTAATAAATGCTTAGAACTTCAAGGCACCTCCGAGATCGGATAAAATTTTACGGGTGGAAATTAAGTAGGAAAACAAATAATGGCAAGAAATGAGGGCAGTGAAGCACCTACCATTTTGCGGAGAGAGCGCTGTGACCAACTCTTCCTGCCCCGCAAAGTTATAAACAAGTCCAAAACTAGGCGCGAGCCTATTGGTTGAGCAAACTGACCAATCAGGTTGGGCCAATGGATAAAAGGGGCGCAAAAATGGTCTTTGGGAGGGGAGAGGGCAATGTTTTACGATCCCTTGATGCGAGTACCTGTTTAACACCTTTTCCTAGGCAAAGTTATGAAGGTGACAGGACAAATTTCAAAGTATTTATTGAAAAAAAAAACGAATAAGCCGTTTTATTTCCCCATCAAATCCTCCGCCAAGTCGTTTGGAAGTTGGAGGGAAATTAATGCCTACATCGCGTGCTGTGCAGTGAGCGTCACCATCAACGCGAGTCAAAATATTTGGCCACACAAACGACTTCACATTCCCTTTCTTGTTGGGAAGAAGACTCGAATGTCACCCCATTTTGCCAAGGCGGTAAACAAAGGGGGACAAAGAAGCCGCAGCATTTGCTCAGTCTACCGTAGAACAAAAAGAACATCCACTATTTAAGTCGAAAAAAGAGGGAATATTGACACGACAAGGGGTTGGCATTCCCCAGAGCACTTTCATACCTTCGCATTGTCCACGTTGTGTTTTCTTTTGTTAAAAATGTGGAAAACATTTTTCCACCCGAATGGTATACAAGCTACATGCGTGGAGCGTCAAGCTGGATCCTGGAAAGTGGAGGTTTTAACGCGCACCAGTTGGGAGGAAAGCAATGCTGTTTGGTAAACAAAGGATGGAAGGGTTGCGGCTTAACTTGGTTGACACGTGAATAAGCGAGGTGGGAACGTAAAGTAAAAAAATTGAAGATCCTGTGGAGGAGTCATTGTTGGGATGGAGATAAGCAAGTTTCGGAAATTCGCACCATCCATCCATGCATCCATCCATCCTGTATCCATCCATCCATCCTGTATCCATCCATCCATCCTGT
>NW_020170499.1:140271-142046 GCF_000524195.1 Echinococcus granulosus
TCCATCCATCCATCCATCCATCCATCCATCCATCCATCCATCCATCTATCTATCTATTCTAGATACAATAATTTATACTTTTTAAGTGTTTTTCCTGACTGCGCATTTATTCATGGGGATTTAATCCTGTCCCCTTGAGGAACTCATCCGTGTCTGTTTCACTGCAGTACGTCTGTTTCCTCGTTTAATTTATCCCCCGCTCTTTTATATACATAAGCCCCTCGTCTGGATAATCAAAATTCCTTTTATGATAGAAGTAGCCTCCTCCCTATTTAGCCTAATCTTTCCAGAAAAACGCCGAAGCTTTAGGTGATTCGCAGTTTTGGGTGTTCGTTCCCACCACGCCGCCTGTCTGTGTGGTTGTAGATGCGTCCAGGTTTTTTTACTGTCGATCGGACGGCCTTGATCAACACCATCAGCTTGTTTATCCACCAGACTCCTTATCTTCCCTCCCACCCTTTCTGCTTTGGTGCATGGTGCACGCCATTTGACCCAATTGGGGTCTGTTTATGTTTACACCAGCCTCCAGCTCCTACGGCCCTGAACATGGCCCTGAACCAAATCACTGGGGCGCAAACAGGCGTGTGTGGTTTGGGCTGGTTGATGTGTCTGGACGCAGCGACTGTGAGTGTCAAAAAAAAGAGAAATGCGGTGTGCAATTCAACGCTACCTTATTCAGCTAATGGTAAGGCAACGAAGGTAGATGGATTCATTCAAATAAGTGAAATAGGTTAAAGATCTAGCGGGATCCCTATTTTTTCATAAATTGGTGAATGGATGAATGGATGCGGTATCCTCCAAAGCCAACCTGATCCAGTCCAAACTATTTATTTACCAGCGAAGTCAAGAAATGCCCCAAACTTCAAGAGTTCCCCAGAGAAACGCCCCACAAACTTGGGAGAGTGTTCCCCTTACTGGAGGGGCACCTTTAATTTACTCCGCTTTTGCTCCCAAGAGGCATTACGGCCGAAGCCGTAGAAAAGGAAACACCACTGACACGACATTGACAAATCACGGTTGGGGGGGGGGGGGAATATCCTGGCCGAGGGCGCAAATTTGCCTCAAAGGCGCTGCGTGCACGTGTATCAGCCAACCTTCTGCACAGCACGTGGGCGCAGACATGGCTGCGTTGAATGGGACCGATTGCGAACAACTTTACGAACATTTCCTCCTGATGTACATTTTCCTACTAAAGATGGATCAGATGATGGGTGACACCTTCTCAATGTTATATTTCCTGTAGTCAACGAAGGATGCTGTTGAGTTTCTTGCACTCATGGAACATTTCGTTGCGGTTGACGCTGTAGAGCAACCACAGGGAGAGTTGGGAATTAGATGTGAGGTCAATTAATTTGCATTTAATGCCATGTTGAAACTCGCGGACCCCACTTTCACTGCTCATAGCCTCATGGCCATCTCTTATAGCAGTAAGGATTCATCATCAGCTACACCGACGGCTCAGAAAGCCACAGTATTGAAGCAACATCAGAACAGTATGCCACTCTGTCCACCCCAAATCAAAGGCCAGAGGTGGGAGATCAACTGGAAAAAAAAAGGACGCCAGCACAAAGTGCTCTGCACCATGATATTGCAGGTTTTTTAGGCATTGTGAACAAAGACCTTTCGAGCAAATGAGCAAACAATATTTCGCCAAAAACCTGACAAGTCGCTTATAATTGAAAAGTAACCAATCATGTGACATATTCTGAGAACGATAAATAAGGTTTGACAGTAAATTTTCTCTTACAACATACTAATATGTAATACGATAGTGG
>NW_020170499.1:142146-173801 GCF_000524195.1 Echinococcus granulosus
CCCCCTTGTACCTCGCTAGGTGGGCTGGCCTTTTGGGCCATGCCAATAGCCCAGACACCTTCTCCGTGCTGAATATGTATATTCTGCCCGAGTATTTTGTCTTCTTTCGTCTTCAGGGGGGTCCCGGGACGCTACAAATATATGTCAAGTTCTACCGACTGAAGAAAAATGAAAGTCTGAGAAATAACTGAATGATAGGCATTGTGAAGGTTCACAAAACGATAAAAGGCATGCATCCTTGTAAAATAACCTGCTTTAGCTCATTTTGTTTAAGATTCCGATGAATTTTTTGCTTTTCGTCGAATAAGTAGCCGTTGTGCATATCCACTCAAAATCCTGAGAGTGTTTTTGCGAAAATAATCCACTTTTTAACCTTTTTTTTCTTACGCCACAAAAAGTAAAAACACAGTCAACATCGTCATTTTAAATAGAAACTAGCAGTGATTTAAATTTGAAAATGACTATCGATTGCATACAACGAGAACGCCTTGTGCCTAAAGTACAAATAATAAATCTAACGATTAGTGCAAATTTAAAAAAATAATTTTTAGCAGCTAGTTTAAGATTCTTTTTGCTAAACTAGCTAATAGCAATTGTAATTCAAATGTTGTTTGAATGTACCGGTAGATAAGAAGCATTTGGGGAGTGCAAAGTGCATATCGCAGGCGCCGTTAAAAGTCTTCGCTGTTGAACGTGAGATCGGAACGTACGTACTCCTACTCCGGATCGCTTCCCATTATCGATCAACAACAGGTATGCCCTTATCAAATTTACTGACTCTCTCATAGGATCTGAAAACCACAAAGGAGGGGATAAACGATAAGTCAGCTACACTACTGGCAGCACCACTGAAGCTCCCCGTTTAAAGACTATATGGACTTTAAAGAATTCCGCAAGTGTCACATTTTGACTTTATCGTTTCCTGCTACGCCTGCGAATAACCCTGCTTCTCCGTGTTTTTTGCCGAGATCTGTTTGCGGCTGCAACAAACGGCGATATCACTCACAACACCAACCTAAAATAATGTTGCTATACCTTGTCCCAACTCCTCATTGAACAGGAAGAGCGCATACTTTCTGGGGACTTCTTTTATCTCTCCAACTAAGTGGACGAAGGCGACGAGAAGTACGCAAGCCCTAAACTTATACCAAAAAAGCCTTCATTGGCTTACATTTAAAAGGGCCGGTGGATGATGACCATCCGTTTTGAACACGGAGTTTGATCACCCATCATAGTCAAGAAGCTGTGAAAAGTGGAAAATAGCTATTTCAGCCAGCTGCTCCAGTATGGGACCATGAAGTTTCAGGAGCTACTTACGCTTTTGCGCTACAACATTTCCAACAGACGATCAAACCCAGCAACTTCTTATTGTGCCTCTTCACCCTATACCCCAAGATCATTTCAGCCTTCCTACTTCGTTTTGAATCTCCCCAATTCATTTTTGGCAAGTCCCAGGTCAGTCAGAAGGACGTCTTCTCACTGCCCTACATTAATGACTACCTAGACCCCCTGCAAGGGTCAAAGTGGTTTTCCAAACTGGGTTTAAAATAATGGTGCCGGCAAGTGAAAGTGGCACAAATGAGCAGACCGATTGGGTGCTGCCGCTTTTGTTGGTATTCATTAGGTGGTTGAATAAGAGTTAGAAAAGTGTGCATTCCGGCTTCTCGTCTATGGCGGGGATTTCTGAGGCGCCCCCCGCCGCTCCATTGGGAACTCCGTGTTTTCTTAGTGCTTTTCACCTGAAAGGTGTATTCAAACAAACATTGACCAATGTCGGCGAATTATTTACAAATCCGTCAGTTGCCCACAGACATACTTGATATGAGTTGTGGATGTTTCTGTAGACTAGTCCTCCCGATGTACGTTTCACTACTGACGATGAACCAGGTGGTGGGTGACACCCTCCCAATGCTCTGCTTTCTGTGGTCGATGGCAGACGTTGTCGAGCTTCTTGCCTCTTGTAAGTGCGTCTCTGCCTCCGCCTCAACATGATCACCTCACTCGTGTGAGGCACAAGTAATGACGCCTTTGTTTCCCACCGACAGATGGCGCCGGAAGGGGGAAGGTCAGAGTACTGGGTTGCCCCCCACCTCTGATCATGAAAAGAAGTGTGGCCTGCAAATTCACCTACTCCAAATATGGCCACCGCCACTTTCCTCGCCCTCTCCCTCACCCTCGTGTTAGTCTCCGTCATCCTCTACAGTCGGCATGCCTTCCAAGGTAGAGCGTTGAAGCGGTGAAGGAGCCAGGTGAGTGAATCCTTTTGCTTACCTTGCCAGGACGTGCCTTCTGTCACTGATAGGTAGCTTGCAAGATACGCATTTAATTGCAGGCCTACCAACGTAGTATGTTGACGTTGAGGCGTGGTGACAAATTCCTCTGTGGAATGTCTGCTCGCCTTTCGAGGTGAAGTTCACGGCGAGGACGTGAGAGGCTAAGTACCACCACCAACTGCGTGACCCGTGACTGGCACTATGCAATCATTCTCATGCTGAACACCTCTGTGGCTGACCTTCTCGTCACCATGGACAAACTGTGCATCTTGAGGTCTTCTGCCGCTATCCACGTGTTCGCGATTGACGCCTCTGTTGACATGAGACCACGTCCGCCATGTCCCCCCCATCCATCCACGCATTCCCTCCTTCCCTCGTATTTTAACTCATTACCTGTTGAAAGATAGGATATAATTATTGTCGATTGTTGAACCGTCTGTTACTCGTGATTTCGCTTTCCCCCAATCCTCGTGGGTGAGCAGACAGTTCGGAATTAGCGACTCTGAAAGAGCTGTCATTCCCGCTAGTAGCCGTCGTGGATGCTCCTCGGCAGCCCAGTCCACACCCCATCAATCAGGATCAGATGGCAGACATCATTAGTAGCAGGTGTGTGGGATGAGGAAGTGTCCTTCAGACTGTTTACACAGCTGTCGCTTCTGTGAGCATTCACTTGCGTGGAAGGCGCAATGCCCCAATGACAACCTGTGGCGGGACAAGGGTACATAAGGGACAAATCCTTCCATGAGCGTAGAAGGCACTCATCCACGAACCTTTGCAGTTCCTAAGTTAGGATAAGGCAAAACATTTTGGACGGCTCAGCTGTACCAACGACTCCAGGCGCTGGGTAGGAGCACCTCACCTGCGATTTCTATGGATACTGATCCCACGGGAATGTCACCTCCAGTGAAAGGCACTCTTACCGATATGGTAAAATCACCACACTATTTTCTGCCTTGGCCTGCAATTTGCTACCACTCAATGAAGGGCTGGAAGCTGCTAACGTGGAGGAGCGACTTCAGGCAATCGATCTCCATTTAAGTGTAGGTTGAACCACGTGGACCTCACTTTCACCGCAGATTCTGCCACAATCCTTCCACGGTGATGTCCAAGGTATACGACTAGACTGCCAGACCCCTTGTATGCCAGCAAGACGCCAGCTTTGGTGATGACGTGGAAAGCTACAGCGCGAAAGTAACAGCATCGAGCACTACCCTTCCTAGTATTGGAACTTCAACATCACACATTACTTACATCTTGAAAATAAAACATGCCAGTATTTTGGCACCTTTATTGCAATAAAATTTCCTGTTCAACAAGTAGTTGGTTCTACGAGTGGTTATCGTTGGTTGTCAACGGAAAGAATGAAAAATGACAAATCACCACAAAAGAAATATTCATCATAATAGCATAAAAGCATGTAAAGGGAGGGAAATCTCTATACTTTCATTTGCCTATAAGTCCTGAATTTCCACTGAGTTTACTTAAGCAAAAGACTTGAGCAAGACTCAACTAAAAGTTGTCAGGGCTTTAAATAAATTCCAAGTTTACACAATTGCAGTATTACCGAGAGTAAAAAACAAAGTTTATTATTTGGCCAAAAAGGACATCGTATTCAAGGTTGAACATAACAAGTAGTCGATAACAAAAAAGCCCTGTAGGCTTGCGGTGTTGGTCATGCAATTATCCACTTACGTAGATTTTGTGTACAACCTGTATTCTATTTAACGCCCTGGATAACTGAGCTTCTTCTACCATATTACAAAATAACTGCAACAGTTTAAACAAACAGATTTCTCGACGATTGGGTGCGTGGGCCTATTGGAACACATCCGTCGCGAAGTGTGCACACCATTACACTTAATGAGGGAACGAGGTCAAGTTGGTTCTTCATGTCCTCCTACCCGAAATCTGCATGTGGGATTGGAGTGCGTTTTACGGTTACAAATCCTGAAGAGGAAGACGTAAGTCGCAAAAGCGGATTGCCTGGACAAGATGAAGGACCTTCGCGGGGAAGAGCATTTGCAAACTTCTTTGAAGAATTCGAGAAGGAGTCGGATGGCATGTCACAAACCTCCCAAGTAAACAGAGGGTGGCAACAAGCTATGCGAGATTCCTTCGATCAGGAAAGAAGTCGAGCAGCTTGCGACTCCGTTGAATTTTACAACCAGCACAGTTTTACGGAATCCTACCTACATGATGCCGATCCGGACTTGGTATACATGGACCGATACGGTGGGCTGTCGCAATCGCTTGTCCCTCACTCTTTTTACTCTGAGGTTAGTACATCTCTCTTCTACTGTTTTCTGCCCTTTTTACATCCGTATATTCCCATCGCAACGGCTAAAGCTAATTCCGATTTCTGGCAAGAGTGGGTTTTTTGTTTTATTCCCAAATTTTATATTGTTTGCTTTAAACATTGATGTTCCACGGTGACATAGGATGATCCAATGAGTGAGACGATACTTACACATGATCTTATTTGCGATCTAGGTGCGCCTTTATTCCGTATGAAGTTGGTTCTGGGCTCTCCATTTTGTACTTTCATAATGATCCTTAAATTTGGCATTTATTCAACTCGTTTCCATGTGTTGAGGTTATCTTAGGATTTGTGGGCAGTCGAATTCTGGCGATACTCTTTTGTTGGCGACTAGTAGGTTCGTCATGACTGCTTTCGATTGCAATTAAGCGTCTTTGCCATCAGGGCGTTAAGTTTGGGTGTGTCAGTTCCCTGTAATAGTGCTGAGGCACGTTTCTGCTTAAGCCTGGCATAACACTGGAACTTAGGTGTGTTGCAGTGTTGGTGGTCAGAAGTAGGTATGCTCCAATCTGCTAATTCGAAGTGACCATTGTCACGAAGCAGTCAATGCTTTTTCAATTCCAACTGCGTTACTTAGGTGATTTTGCTCAGCCTTTTACCAAAGCTGAGTGCAAGAATGAAGGAAAGAATAAGTGCTTGCTTTTTGCTTTGACTGACTAGACAGATTAATTGCGTTCATGCACCCATTAGCTTTTTTGCACGCAGTGACTGTGTTAAAAAGATTGTGCGACTTGGCGGTTTCTCAAAGTTTACACCGTTACTATTGTGCGTGGCCCGGATTGTTTATGCCCTGTGTACTTGGGTGTAGTTGGGGTGGAGGGGGTGGGCTGGTCGACTCCATAGGTGACGTGGAACACGCTACTGACCATTCATGGGAAGTGGACTGGAAGTTGAGTAGCCAAAGTGGCCTGCGGTTGACTGTTTCCTTACCCGTCGTGAACGGGGTCGTTTTTCTATCCCTCGACTGTGTTTCTTTTCCACAGGCAGTTCCCCATGTTTCGGTTTAACAATAAATTGTGCCATGGCGCTAGAGAAGGAGAATAATTGCTGCGTGGCAATTAGGCGACCACATTTATCTCCACATTCGACCGCGGACTTTGCTTTCTACCGCTCTTCCTCTAACTTATAGCATGCAGTGATTTTTGTCACTTTTCGTCCCTTCCTTTTGCATCCGAGTGGCCTGACATAGAGGTCATTGGATTGGCTAATCGTTGCACAAATCCTCTTGTCATAGATGAAAAATGTATGTGGAACAGTGGATTAGCTTTTGTGGGGTGGGAATTTCTCTTCGAAATCGTGGGAATAGACCCTAGATGTGGATGCATGTTTCTGCTCAGCATAGTTACTTTTCCGTTGTGTCAGGTCTCCCGCGAAGGAATGTGGGTCCGTTGTGTGGAGGTTGGGAGGATCTTGAAAGAATGGTTGGATTGGTGTTTGGAGAAAAGGTAGGGTCCGAATGATCTGGAAACATTTCTTCATCTTGTTTGAATCTGGAGGCAGAAGGCGCAGTCGTTGTGTGGCTTTCAGCTGTAGCTTTCCCGCCCACTGCAGCAGCACCCTCCACTTCTCCTTTCTCTTCTGTGCAGCTCATGTAGATCTCCACATTGTCTTGAACTTCCTTTCGCGTGGACTGCCATCACCCTTTATCTGATTCGTTGAAATAGATTGTCAGTTCATCTTCGTGGAACGCTTAATGCCAAACGACTGGACGCTCACTCCACAAGGCATGCTTGATAGTGAAGCAGTAAGGCCTCTGGTTGTGATTTCGAAGGTGGTGGTTGAAATTGTGGTGAGGCGTGTGGTTGTGTCGCAAAGCGCTTCCATTGAAGTCACCTTGAAAGCCATGTTGAATCCGCGTTGTCTGAGAAGATTGTCACTCCACCAGGCACCCTGCTCCATGGTTTCCACTTTTGCATTCGTGCAAATCGTTGTTTGCATGGGAAGTGATTAGACTGCAGACTGGAGGTATGATGCAGGAGAGTGTGTTATCGCTGAAGCCGGGTGGAGGACGACCTTAATTTGGAATTCTGAGTCAACACAACTGAGCTGCCATTCCAACGTCGAATGGTAAGGGCAAATTTCTCTTTCTACCAAAATGCCATTTTACAGGTTAAATTTCATAATGGCGGTTAAAATCTGGCGACTCTCTACCGTTGTTTTGAACTGACCCTTGTAAGAGAAATTCACGATTGCCAGTCAAGGAATTGGAGATTGGAAACCCAAACACTGAACTCCTGACCTTGCATTTGCGTCCTTGTGGCTGTGCACTTAGTCGACCTCGATGGCCCTTCGTTGGACTTTTAGTTCTAATCAAGAAGTTCCTCCACCTCTTCCTCCACTTTCCTTTATCCTGCGAGTGAATGGTGGGAAGAGGATCTTAGACATGGAGACATGCTTCTTCATGCCTTGGTTGCTTTCCCATGAGGCAGAAGTCAGTGTAGCGTCAGCCATGGGTTGGGCTGAAGGTGTTGGTGCTCAGGCTTCTGGCGCGTTGCTGGCGATTCGGAGTCAAGGTTCATTTGGAGTGCGGAGAAGACGGTCTAAGCCATCATTTGTCTCCTCTCTCTTGTTTCAGTCGAGTTAGTCGGTTGGAATTGGTGTCAGGTCTCCTTCGAAGTTTGGGACACTATTTGAGGGATTGTCATTACTCTTCATTGAAGCATCTTTCGATGAATGGAAGGCGTTCTTTCGTCGATTATTTCGCCAACGAGGTAAATGTGTAGGAGGCACCTGTCATCCAGCAGCCAAGTCAAAAAAAGTGGCAACATCTTTACCTCTTTGTAAATTGCTTCTATTGAATCGACATTTAATCTGCATAGCCCGAAAATGCTGGCACTCTACTGGCCACCCTAATCTCCCGTTTCCACTTTTAAGTTTGCATGAATCGTTGTTTGGTTGGGAAGTCAATGCACTTCGGACTGAAGGTGTGATGCGCCAGAGTGTCTGAATTGAGGCATGATCAAACGCACCCCCTACTCTGCAATTCTTTCGTAGCGGAAGCCCTCCCATCTCAATACAGGTGCTTTGAAACGAGTCTGTGCAAAATCGGTGTTACGTTCAATTGTGAAGGGAAGTTAGTTGGTAGCTCAAATCTCCTTTCCTCCCTGCCCTCCCCCGAAAAGGCCGCCACTCGCATTTTGCCTTTGTTTCCATGCCTTGATTAGCTCCTTTTTGAGGGAGCTGTTGAGCATCTCGGAAAGGTGTTCAACCCCAGAGACATTGGTTAGCTGCTTCTAGCAGAGCCCCAAATTTACGAGTCCAGAGGTGATGTAGGGGGATCGCCTTCTTTTTCAAATAAGGTTCGCTTTTGGTTATGAAGTCGTTTCTCACCTCAGGTGTTAGGTCCACATCGCCTTTCATTCTCGCACTTCATCCGGTGATTTGACATGAACTGACTTTCAGGTTAAATAAGCGGGACTAGCGACCGAAGAATCACGCCTCCTCTCATTACAACCAGGTACAGCAGTCTATTCGGAGTAGTCGGTGCTTTGCAACACCACCCTGCCCGCTTACATTACGCCGCTTTCAAAGCGCCTGCGGTCAAGTGCCCTGCCTAGCATTCCAACCTCTTTTCAAGGATACAGGATTCGCTACCGATTTGGAGTGCCTGCTCCTTCAAGGGCTGGGGTGGTGGTGACGGTGGTGTTATTCCAGTGGCTTTAATAACTGTGATACTTCCATACTATGTGGAGTAACAAATCCTTGTAATTTACTTCACTGCTCACACACCACCGAATTCGCATGACACGTAAGTGTCAGTGGGTGTGTGCTTGTGTGGGAGAGTTGGCTAATTCATCACAGCGCCTACTACGGGTGGTGCTGCTTCTTCAAAGCTACTACTTCCCTCATTTCGGGGCCGCTGTGTGACCGCCTGTTTTACCGGATAAATGGAGTAAAAGGATCGTATTTCAGGGTGTATGTACGTGTTAGCATGGGTTGCATCTACGTCCTACTATCTCTCTTCCACTGATACCACTTTTTTGTCACCACCCAATCATCTACCGTCTTCTATTGTGCTGTGCTGTGCTGCGTGGATGGCACACCCAGAGCCGCTTTCTAATTGGCTGGCTATTATTAATATACCTTCCATTTTCTTTGTGTATCTCTCACAGGAGGATTGTATTTTTGCTGCGATGGATGAATCGTGGCCTCTTTTTGCCTTTAAGCCACGATTTAACTGTTTGGTTGAGGACCATCTATTCCAGAAGATATGAAAGCTCGCTTTGGAAGGTCATCGAGGTCAAACTTTGACTGCTAAGTTGGCGAAGGAAAGGGGATATTTTAAGGGGGGAGGGGAAAGTACATGTACTTTTCAAATTGTGTCGGTTGCTGCTGCTTGTCGCCTTTGCGGCTTCAGAGCGGCAGGTCATCCATCGATGAGGCGTCCAGGATCTGGCAGGCGTTCCATGGACTAACTAACTACCTGCAGAATGGATAGCTGTGTTTCAGGCTGGTCACGAATCCCCAAAGCCGAGGCCTTCACTAGTAGATGCATGACCTTTAATAGTTATGGCATCCAAATGCCTCACTGTTCAGTGGCTAGTGTCCAACTATTGTGATTGAAGTCTTCTGCAGATCCGTGCGGATATACGTGGATTGACATTCGATGCCTTTGTTGATAGGAGGCTCCCCGCTTTAATTTGTGGCACTGGAAGTGTACCGGCCAACGACAGGCGCGCTGGCCATTGAGAGGGTTGGAGAGACAAGCTTGGCATTCATTGTCTGACTTCAACCCGCGCCTTACCGGTTGGTAAGGTGATCAGCGAAGCATCCGGTTGCTTGAATGCGTAGACTGGTTGGCAATCAGGCACTTTGTGGATGCGATGCGCGATGCCTAGCACGTTTTTTTGTAAAACCTCGTCTTTTGGTTCTCTGCCTTGTGTAGAGTGCAAGTGGACTGGGCAACAGCAGTAGTGCAGGCGCTCCACCCTTCTCCTCCGCCTTTTCCCTCAGTCGTCGTGGTGCAGCCCACCAGATGTACAGAAAACCCCCCAAAATCCTCGCTGGTCGATATCTTCTCGGTGGCACCATTGGATGTGGCAGTTATGGCAAGGTATGGCTTCTTATCCCCCCTCCCCACATCTTCAATCTCCTCTCCTCAGTGCTTTGAAAATGCCCTCCGGGTAGTGTGTTGGAAACAGCCATCATTCTGAAGATCTTGTGTCAGGCATTGCAAGTCTGGAGGGATCGTCATTACATACGTAGCGAGTCGGGAGAAGGCTCATGTAGCCAAGGCTGGTCTCCACCTTGTTTTGCGTGTCTTTTCTGAAGCTCTCCTTTTAGTTCCAGTGTCACAAGTCTTTCGGTGACTTATAATGCAGCATGAGGGTGAAGAAGTACCTTTCCGGAGAAGAGAGGACTGCTTCCTAGAAGCGGAAAATCTCCGCTCAAATGGACGGTGCTGTCAAGTTGAGCGTCACTGACTAGTGATTGCAAGTCGGATTAGCAGAGGTTTGGACGAAAATCGTTCGTTCTGGCAGGTTATTCCGCTAATTCCAGTTACCCGAGCAAACCGAACTGCAGTCATGCGAATTAACAGCGCCAATAACGATGGACGAGGTACGATAAACAATCGAGTGGACGGAATGATTTTTTGGCGTCTTGGTCGTCATTAACATTTCACATTCATTTTTTCCTTCCAAATAATCGTTCATCAATCCCACTGTCCATCCACCTCCCCAAACTCCCTCTCAACTTTATCTGTCCGACCATGTCTGCGTCCATTTGTCAATGTGGACAGTTCAGCTATTCACTGGACAGTGAAGAAGAGAACTCGCTCCTCTCCGATTTGACGATCCGTCTATTTGATGGTCCATTTTCATCACCTCTAGCAGCTCAACTAACATTACTTTTCCTCTTCCCCTTCCTTCAAACACAGGTGAAAGATTGCTTGGATCTCCTGACCCTCCGTCGCTGCGCTGTTAAGATCGTCTCTAGACTTGGGGTTCGAAAAATTCCCGGTGGCTGGTCTCAGGCCCTTACCGAGGCCTGTCTCCTTCGCTTCCTCATGCCACACCGGCATATTGTTTCTGTGGCGACAGTTTTGCGTCTCACCGACCCCGATCGAGTCGCCTTGGTGATGGAACATTGTCTTGGTTCTGTTCATGATCTCCAAGCTGCTGGTGTGCAGTCCGCTACGTCTGTCGCCCCTCCGGCAGTCGCAGCAGCTGGAGCGGCAGCGAAAATGGATCCCAATGAGGGCTTTCATCGAATTGTCACGCTTCCGGCCATTGACGGTGAGGTGGAAGATACGGAGCCGGAAAACCAGGCCGTCATAAAATTGCGGAAGCAGTCCGCCTTCAATAGCCCACATCCTGCGTTGCTTGCAGGTGTTGGTGGTGGCGGAGGAGGCGGTGTAGATATAACGGAGATGGGATACCAACAGTTTCGAAGGCTGCCAGAGGCTCAAGCACATGCCTACTTCATTCAAGTGAGTTCCAGGCGGTTGTGGAATCAACAGATGGTTCGTCAACTGATGGTTATTTTGATTTGGTCTGTAATTTTTTTGCCAGGTGATAGATGGACTGGCCTACCTTCACGCTAACGGCATCATCCACCGAGATATCAAACCGGCCAATCTGCTAATCACACCGGCACCGGGTTCTGGACTGAACTTGCCCGCCTCCCTGTCTCATGAATACCGCGGCAGTGGTGACACCTATCAACCGGGTATGGTGCCATTTACGGGTGAGGAGGTGCTGCGACTCTCACGAGGCTACCTCATTAAGTTGGCCGACTTTGGCGTCTCCGTCTCCATACCCGCCTTCGCGTCCAGTGATGAGGTGTGTGTGTGTGTGTGTGTGTGTGTGCTGTGATCCCGTATCCATCTCGGATTCCTTCTTGTCTGATTCATTCCTAGCAGCCCAAGTCGATTCGCCTCACTAACATTTCCTTTCTCTGTTGCCTAGGTCGGCGCTGGCCAAATCACACCGGCCGTTCAACCCCCAGAAGTGGCTAAAGGTGCACAGACCTCCTTCCACGGTCCCAAACTGGACGTCTACAGTGCCGGCGTCTCCCTATTCTTTATGCTCACTGGTCGCGTGCCCTTCAGCAGTCCAAACGTGCTTCAGATCTTCGAGGCCATAGCTGAAGGCTTCTACGTCATTCCCGGCCATGTCTCCACTTCTGCCGCCCACCTCATTCGCGGCATGATGTGCAAAAATCCCCAAGTGAGAGCACCCGAAACTCATTACTACGTGTATTGCCCCTTTTCCGGTGAAATATTCGCAGCCACTCTTCGCCCCATCTGCATCTACTCATTTCTTTTAAGTGGTATATCCCCACTGGACGATGGTTTGCTTGATTAACTCACTCCCCTTCTCCCATTCCAGTAGCGTCTTCTCCTCTCTACTCGGTTTGACGGCAACTGCTGATATCTGCAAGACCCCTTGAGATTTACCACATTCTGTGGCGAGAGATCCTCACTTCCATACCACATCATTGTGCACTCCACATCGGCCCGAAAATTCTCACATCCGCTCAAAAGCACACCATTTTCTTCTTCAAGAATCACATTCTTAAATCATACAAGTTGCACCCATTCCTATCCGCCTAAAACCAAAAGCAGAACAGCTCGATTGTTATGACATCTTCCTTGGTGTCTAGATTAGGTTGAGGCCTGATTAAACGATGGAGGATAATGTCAATTCCGCGTGGATGTGCATGCATTGTTGATGTACTCCTCCAACTCATAAAGGTTTGCGTATGGGGACGGGTAGCCTTTCAGAGTGTTCAATGATACAAGGACGACTTACCACCTCTTTCTAATAGTGTTTTTCCCCACTTTTTACTCGTTCTCCTCCTTCGTTTAGAAGCGTCTGAGCTTGGAGAATGTGGCCCGTCACGAATGGATCTGCGACACAAAACAGCTCCTCCCCCCACCTAGTCTTTCTACCGCCGCGAAGGCTTGCGTCGCTCACTGGCGCTCCGTCATCAATGCCTCCTCAGTCTCCAACACCACCACCACCACCGCCTCCGTCCCTCCCACTCCTGTGCCTCGCGGCTTTGCCTGTTGGCTTGATCCTCTCCTCTACCTCCGTCGGCCCACACCGCAATTCGAAGCGCCACACATTGACGAAACCGGTGCTCGAATTTTCTCCCTTCCCGAGATTGACTCAATGTACGCTCTGGGGCATATTATCGACTCGGAGGCACCGTCGTCACCCCCACAGACTTTGCCGCCTTCACCACCACGTCCGCGCTCGCCGACCCGTTTCAGTGTCAAGTCGTTTGACGGGGAGGAGAGGGGTGAGGTAATGGTGGCTGCAGGAGCGGGGATGGATCTGCTACATTCACCGTCAGGAGCGTTGGAGGAACGGCAGATTACGCCGTTGTCGGTGCTGAAACACTTGAGGGTGGGTGCCTTGAATGCTCGCTAGGCTTGATAGTCTAATCATTTTCCACTTTGTCAACCCTCTGGGTGTTAATACAACTCCTTGCAAGAGGAGAGTGATGTTGTCAATTCTGATACCGACGTAGACCTTTTGAATGCACCTTATTAACCGATTTTCAACTTCCTGGCAGAACTTCCACAACTGGCCTCCGCTGCCAAGTCAAGCAGAAACCTGCGTAACCGATGAGGTTCAACCCTTCTCCTTCAGCTTCCAAGACGCTGGCGAGTCCGGAACGCCCTTGGAGGAGTCGCTTTCTCGTCTTGGTGAGTGTTCTATCTGGAAGTGGCATTTGAATTCCACACTCACCATCTGCCTGTTGAAATTCTTCGATTGTATCGTAGATGCCTTCTATATCACACCAATGTCGAAAGCACCGACCTTGAGCACTTTTCCACTTCTTTATTCTCCTCCTCCTCCTCCTCCTTTCATCTTAGGGATCATGGACTACGGCGTGGCGCCCGTACCCTCACCACCACAACAGCCTCCGCTCTTGCTAGTCGAAGAGCCATCCCCTGCTGACCTCCAGCCATTTGTACGTCCACCAGACATCTTTCCGCCCTGCGAGAGCGCTTGTCGTCCCTCAACTACTGTATCACGCGTCTACTGTCACTCCCAGCCCATATTTTCGACGTCTCCGTCCACAGAAACGCAGCAACAGCCGCCCACCTCACCACAGGACATCCCTGTGGACGAGAACCATCGCTACACGTTGAGTACGGGCGCGCTCACTTCCGAACAGCTCTCCTCGTTGGCACGACACATGGAGGAGGAGCAACAAAGGCGTCTTCAGCAGCAGCAGCAGCAGCAACAGATGACGAATTTTGCAAGTCTGGTGAGTGGTGCGATGAATTGTCTGCGCTCCTTGCGGTGTAGGAAACTAGACGAGTTTTACATCCAGTCCTGGTAATGTTTTGATTCCTTTATACCGTCTCCATTCATCCGTCCCGTTGTATCCTTTCTGCAACCTTTTACCTTTCATACACTCACCCATACATCCATCCCGTGTTCCTGCAGTGGTGAAGCAAAGTCACTCCACCCCTGAAGTTCCACACGAAAGTGTGCCCATTCAATCACTTTTCCAGCGTCGTTCTTCCGGTACACCCGCACCTGAGCCTGCAATCGAGGTTGCTGAGAGGTGCACAACTCACCAGGAGGGCAAACCGCGGCATCGCAGAGCTCCCACTACCCGTCTTACCCGTTGGTTCTCCGATTCCATGTCGTTGATACGCAATCACTTCCGTTGCCTGACTGCTGGCGCCGGCTGCAAAAGCAATGCGACGATGGAACGCAACCAGACGCAAGCGCCGCATCCTACTGCAACCCAAAGTCTGCGTTCAAACATCACCGTGCCAGAGGGAGAGGATGCAATGCCCACAGCTTGTCATCGAGTCTCCATCCTCCCCTCATCGACGGGAAGAACAGTGGCGAGGCTGACCGCCAATTCAGCTTCCTCCGCCTCTGTCTCCTCCTCCACCTCCTCCTCTGTTCTGCGTCGTCACCGACGTCGGAGACGTGCGCCTCTACCGATGGATCCGACCACCAAGAACTGAATGTATTGCATTGAAGACGATGTTTATTCAATGTCTTCTTTCTTTCACGTCTTCTTTTCTCTCCCCCCCATTGCCCCTCGCCCTCGCCTCCCCCCACGATCATATCTCTTCCACCTATAGAAATGCATCATCCCATGTCCCTCGTCATGCCGACATTCTCCCCTTCTCCTCCCCCCGCAAGACAGACATGTTGATAATGATTACTAAGGCGTGTTGTCACTGTCGCGAATAATGCTGTCCACAAGAGTTGCTGATTTTTCACAGAGGAGGCTGCTGTTGTCATTTGCATCCTTGGATGTGACGGAGGGATGGGAGAGGAAAGATTGAATCGGAGGCTTGAATTCGCTTCCAGGATTTGCAGGAACGGCTGTCGTACTGGGAAAGCGATTGCAAAGTTTGGAACGATCACGTTGTCTTTGTAGGCCGTCACCGTAAGCTCGGTGGACGCATTCGCTGTCACGGCTCCTCAGTGTCGTGGTAAGCGTCGATCAGACTCGGCTGTCACTCTGGCAACTGAGTCGGTAATTACTGCACGTCCACATGTGCCCACCGGAGGTGAAGCCACAACGTCCAAGAGGTGAACAGTCAACGATACTTATATTCTATCAAAATCAACAAAAGGCGAGTTTAAAACTATGGGAGAAGGGAGGGAATGAAGGAAGATTGGATGGATTAATGGGTGGAAGGAGGTGAGCGTCGAAGGTTCCTTGCCAATACAGACGTCAATTTCGGATAAGCGGGCGTTCATATGTAGGGACATCGGCGAAAGATCTCAGGGATGGGATAGTCAGGCACACAAACGTTCAAAACGAAGGTACGGGGATGCAGAAGTGTAATATCAAACTCCTCTGTAAAGCATCTGTTTCCCTTTCAAGGCGGAGGTCACAGTGGGGAGGTGAGATGGTGTGTGAAGAATCGGGGAGAGGGAGGGAGATCTGTGTCCTAAGGCTCAAACGCTGAGGTGGGCATTGTACTACGCGTCCGCAGCAGCAGTGATGCTTGGATCCGCCTGCGTGTTGTGAGACCTCGCGCCTTGACTACCTCGCCAGAATAGAGCAGACAACACGTCGGTGACTAAAGGCAAGGCAGGGCAGGGTAGGGAAAAGGATTCACTCACCTGGCTCCTTCACCGCTTCAACGCTCTACCTTGGAAGGCATGCCGACTGTAGAGGATGGCGGAAACGAGCACGAGGGCGAGAGAGGGGGCGAGGGAAGTGGCGCCGGCCATAGTTGGGGTAGGTGAATTTGCAGGCCACATTTCTTTTCATGGTCAGAGGTGGGGGGCAATCCAGTACTCTGACCTTCCCCCTTCCGGCGCCATCTGTCGGTGGGAAACAAAGGTGTCATTACTTGTGCCTCACACGAGTGAGGTGATGACGTTGAGGCGGGGGCAGAGACGCACTTACAAGAGGCAAGAAGCTCGACGGCGTCTGACATCGACCACAGAAAGCAGAGCATTGGGAGGGTGTCACCCACCACCTGGTTCACCGTCAGTAGTAAGAGGTACACCAAGAGGACGAGTCCACAAAACCGTCCACAGTCGGTCGTATTCGAGACAGCCATGTGTGCGCGCAACTGTCAAATTTGAAAGCAACTCGATAGCATTGATCGGCAGGTGGATGAACTTTGACAGGTGACACGCATGCGGTTGGCGGGTGAGTGCGCATGTCGAACACGTGAACGCAGCGTCTTTGGCCTTGGGATACGCAGACCTTGACCAACAGTCATTTGTCGGTTTTGTCAATGACTTTTCCGTGTTGTCGTCCTTTCTACCACTTTGGAGGAGGAGAAGGTATTTCTTGGGAATGAATGGGGCCTGAGTAAAGACAGGTCTCTGCAATAAAAGGACAGTCTCCTGATATTGCGGAGTGTTTTCCCGATGAGCATTTGCAGTTATGGTGGCACAAGTAGGCAAGTGGAAATGATGCAGCGCTTTACTCTGGATCAGATGGTCCTCGTAGGAGGGCCGCAAATGCGATGCCTCTTACCACTAGCAGCAGTGCGGGTCTTTTGGCAATCTGGCGAGATGTCGGTTGAGGTTCCACCTTTGCAAAGGAGTGGTTGATTGGCAGATTACTGGAGAACCGGGTGTGCCTTTGGGCTGGTGGTAGATGTCGAGGCCACTGAGACGGTGGTGGTTGTGGCTGTGGAACCTGATGAACCTAGCCTGTTAAAGTCGCAATTTGATCTGGCACTCTGGTTCATGCCCGCCTATATCCCCTGAGAGGTAGCTCTCTCTCCCACCTCTCTCTCTCTCTTGGGGCGTTGAAGGTCTTCCCGTGGTCTGCAGCTGGCTGTGCGAGCCAGATGGTGTCAGCAATGCCTAACAGCACATCTTGATCGCATGCTGGGCGAACTCCGTCGGCGAATGGATTAGTTCGCTGTTAGTCTGTGTTCAAGGTCCTTGTAAAATCTCACCTCGGTCTTTGAAGGGCTGGTAGGTCTCCTTAGTTTCCCCTTCTATAACCCTGAAGACTACAAGATGGCCCTCCTGAATGGGGGTTAGGAGTTTGTGCCCATTTGACACCTACGAACACTTTGAACTAGTCCAGTCACTGAACAGGGAGGATTGTGTACCTAGCTACTCAGCCTTTCGGGCCAGATATTAGTGGTTGTTAGTTTTTGTTACTAATTATTTACTCATTACATCAGTAGTTGGTTAAGAATGTTTTCTTCACCTTTTATTTTTGTAATTTGGTATTGGAATACCCGTTGAAGATCAGCTACCGGGAGGGGATTTGAGGTTAAAGACGTTCGAAACTAATAAATTTGCTTATTAATTTAACAAAACTCAAAAGATTTTGTAGCCTAATGCTGCTGAATTGCAGAGCATTAAAGAATTTATTATATGCAAAGAATGAACGTATTTTAACCCACCTTCACTACCGCCTGTGAGTTAAGCAAGTCATGCCACGTTTGACATTTAGGTCGCCTGGAGTTAGAGACATTGCAATGTCCTTACTGTGACAATTGCGCAATACAGCTCCAAGTAGAATAAAAAGAACAAAATTTTAGCTTATGTCAAATTTAAGAATAATGGCAACTTACAATTGGGTGCTTAGTAGAACCCCCTAATCCTTTTGGTCAGCATTGGCATCGGCGCTTGTACTATTCGACGGCTGGTGAACCAATCAGCTAAAGGTGAGCCGCTGCGCCAATGAAATCGCGAATTCGAGGCAATTCTGATTTGTCAGTTTCGTTGCCTGATGTGCTTTCTTCTTTCGCCTTCTTTTACTGCGAAAATTTTTACAAATTTGCCATACTTGGTGACGTGATTTACTAAAAAAATTGGAAGAGTGACTTCTAAGCGCGAGTTCTTCATCCCTGCTTTGTAGGTTAACCTACATAAAGTAATGACAGCCGGCGGAGACGTTGAAACTAACCGCTGCGATGGGCAGACAGAGGGCGCCAACTCTGTGGAAAATTGACAGAGACGGGGGATGCTTCTACCCCTCTCAGTCAAGGAAGTGTAGCTCATGAACCTCGATGGTATGCAATTAAGTTACCATCTAATCCCTTTCCACGTTGTAGAAGCCTCCCGGAAGTGGCGTTGACAAAGATTGTGCACGAAGTACTTCACTTCCAATTTTGAACCATATTTCCAGGCTTCTCCCAAGCGAAGCTTTGGAAAGACCAGTTCCCTTCTAAGTCTGGATAAAGCAACCAGCGCAGAGCTGAAGTCGATAAGTCCTCCACCATTGATGTGTGGTAAAGCAAATTAAACCATCTGGATAACAATTCTTAGATTAAGCGAATTCCAATCTGTATTCCAAATAAATCCATCCATCCTGGATCCGTCCATCCATCCACCCACCCCATATTCATCCTTTCATTCATTCCACCATCCCTTCATCAATCCTGTATCCATCCCATCCGAACGTCTTGTATCCATCCGACACTTCAACTTTTTTAGATCTATTCTACCGTCCGCACGTCCATTCGTTGAAGTGAAGATGACCTTCACTGCGATGGTATCAACAAATGGGATGCGTACTTTACAATCTTGCGGCTGGGAGGGAAGTAAGCCAGCTTTTTCTCTCCATCTACCGCCAATGGATGTTCACAATAGCGAAGGCGAAGGGAGTGTCATGCCATGATGTGACCACCTCCCCCTGACAGGTGAATCCCTTCCAACTTCAAGTGAGATTGGGTGGCAGTAAAAATGACATGAAAATCGCACCAAAGGCAGGAAGGGAAGAGCCCACCTGCAAGAGAGAACAGACACTTTCAAGGGGTCCACCCAGGTGCTTGTGCATTCGCATCACTGCTACCTCAACGCTGTGAACTCGACAAGAAAATCCAAGAAGTCCGACTGCTCGTTGCCTAGAATGCCCACTGCTTTGAAGGAATAAACTCGGAGGCAGCACCACTGAATACCTCTAGAATAGAACTGGTGTGCCAAGTGCAGAGCCTTCTGTCGACGCGGAGGAGCCGAATCCCACAAGCAGTGGGGGAGCGATTATTGGAAGGCTTCCAGAGTAGTCCCATTACACACCTCACGTTGAGTGGTGGCTTTGAGTCCGGTACATTAGGTGGAAGGCGGATAACTAACCAAGTGGAGAGGAGGCGACTACACCCCTCCACACTCATCCACTTAAAACTGTCTCCTGTTTTTCAGGCGGAAGAACATCAACAGTGCTCCTACCGGCTGCTGGTTTTGAAGGTCACGCAGCCCCGACAAACCAGCCAATCATTTCGTCCTAATCTTCCAAGACCTCAGAAAACAAACACCAGACGAAGTTACATCGATGCAGTGCCCCAAAATGAGATCACCTCTGGCGTGGTCTTGAGATACTTGAATCAATTACACATGTAGCATCTCGATTATCTTACCTAAGCACTGCGTCACAAATACGTGACCCACCTACTTTATCCGTGAATTTGTGCCCGTACAGGAAACAGATTACCTGAGGTTGAGACAATAAAGCAGAGCACACTGATTGTCTTCCTTTCGAGTGGCAACCGATGACGCCAGTAATGACAAGCCACAGAAGAAGCATAAAGCATCGGAGTGTTACGGGAAGCAATTGCACCAATCGGCGATGGCGAGTGGATAGCCTAGAAAAGCTCTCCACGCCCGACTAACTGTGATCCTCACGTTGGAGGCCTCGATACCCACTCAACGGGGAAAGCACCAGGATAGGGAACAGCAATTTGGACGTGGGTTGCAAAGGGGTTAACCATCACGTCGATACACATCTCCATGACGCACAGCTGTGAATGCTTCCACCCTTCCATGGCGATGGGGAAAAAAACACACGCCGAATAAAAGGAACAATTTTGGTTACCTAATTTACATGGAGAAAGCGATCAGCAGTAGAGGAGACAATCTACACGGCCAAGTGGAGGCAACAATAACGCG
Source organism: Echinococcus granulosus (assembly GCF_000524195.1). Lineage (NCBI taxonomy): Eukaryota > Metazoa > Platyhelminthes > Cestoda > Cyclophyllidea > Taeniidae > Echinococcus > Echinococcus granulosus. The sequence continues at coordinate 162,042 of NW_020170499.1, forward strand.
CGATATGATGAAATGAAGGGAGACTACACCACAGGCTTCCAAGAGCACTAGCCAACTGACGCCTCCACTCTTTTCTCCGAGTACTCGGCAATTCGACGCTTGATGTCCGGTGTGAAGTGACGGATAAGACCCTGTCGGGGGAAGAGGAGAGAATGAGGCAAGATTAGGGAACAGTACAATTGTTACCATCACGCTGTTGAAAAAGGAGCGTCTTGTACAAGACACAGTGGTAGATGATAAGTGCGCCTGCATTCCATTATGCGTCTTGGACAAGCAGCATCCACCAGTCACCGTCAATGAGAGTCAGATGGATGACATCAGTAATGGTGAGGGCCTGCATTCAAAGGCGCGGGTGGTGATGAAGGAAGTGTCTTGCCAACAACCCCGCGATGCTTGAATCCACAAAACACCTCCAGTTTGGAATGGAAGACTTCTACGCTTTTCAATGAAAGTTCACAACGCTTCTTTGAGTGCATACCCAACTACTATTTGACCCCAGGAAATATGAACCTATTTGTTCTAGCGGTTTCCCCAACTGATTTAACAAAAGTGGTAGCGCTTAAATGACTCGCCGATTCTTTCGCTATCTCCTCTTCCTCGCACAAAAAGGAAAAAGTGGATCTCACCTGAACAGGCCAAGAGGCGCCCTCGCCAAAGGCGCAGATGGTGTGACCCTCGATTTGTTTGGATATCTCGTTGAGGAATTCAATCTCCTCCTCCTTCGCGTTGCCCTTTTCTGTGTGGCCAAACAATGAAAGAGGTGAGGTGAGAGGAAAGCCTTACAAAGCTGGTACAGAGCAACCAACAATTCTCAACTTTTTTCTGTGACTGCGAAATTATTACATGTTGAATAATGACATGTGACCTCTGTTGCTTCTAGACGAATGAGTGGAGCACAAATAGCTGAATGTGAAGAGAGAAAAGATGAATGGATAAGGAATCGATGCGAGGCCTGGTTAGTGAATAGATGGAAGGATAATGAATGAGATGACATGAGTGAATGAGGAGTCTGATGTACAGACTGGCACAACCGGATTAGTGAATCGACTAACAAATGGTTAAGGAGAGAGACGGATAAACTCTGACAGACGTCCTTCAATTATTTCAGTCCTATGGGGCTCCGAGAACTGATAGATGGGTGGATGGAAACACGGAGGGAGGATGGATAGTTAGATACGGAATGAGTAGGTGAAGGGACGGACGGGCACATTCGAAATTGGTCACTTAATTGGATAGAGAGGAATGAGAGAATGAACGAATGCCTAAGGATCAGTCTCCCTTTGGCGATTAAACGCTCTACTCTCAATCGACTGCCAAGAAGGCCGAACCAATACCCTACATAAGAAGAACATACGAGGAATGTACTCACGGAAGCGCTGCATCACCTTCCACATCCACGCGCAGCCCTCGCGACATGGCGTGCATTGGCCGCAGGATTCGTGCATGTAAAACTCACTGAGACGCGCAATACAGCGAATTATGTCCGCCGACTTATCTATCACCACAACGGCCGCGGTGCCCAGACCTGACTGCACCTCGGCCAGGGCGTCAAAGTCCATCAGCACTGTTTCGCAGATGCTGTAATCCAAAAAGACCGGCACAATCACTATCCTACTTACAAGTCTACCCATGTTCCAGACATACTAGGACTCTTGCTAAGGCTTTATCTTCCCATTTCATTCTCCCAGATATGGTGAGTCGAGCGCTTATGAGCGAGCTGTTTCGTCAGTGAAGATACCAATGCTATTTAATAAGACGCTAGAAGCTCAATTGGGACTACCACTAGGGGGCGATTGCCCCCACTCTTCCATAGTCGACTCAACTCGAAAGGTGAGGGAATTCTGGGTAACGACATGGGGTGGGTAACGAGCAAATTGCCCCAGAAGCCATATACAAAACTCACCTCTTTGGAATGACTGGCGTGGAACTGCCACCAGGAATGACCGCCAAGAGGTTGTCCCAGCCTCCTCGCACACCACCTGCGTGACGCTCAATCAGATCCTTCAGAGGAATCGACATGCTCTCCTCCACCGTACACGGATTATTCACATGGCCTAGAAAGGCATCAACACTACGGCGTACACACTACCCCCTTCAAACAAGATGACAAGATTTCATCGAAAGGCTAACCTACCAGAGATATTGAAGAGCTTGGTTCCATGATTTCTCTCCCGTCCAAACGACGCGAACCACTCGCCACCCCTTCGGCAGATAGTGGGCGAGGAAGCCACCGTCTCGACGTTGTTCACTGTCGTGGGACAACCAAAAAGACCCACATCGGCGGGAAAAGGCGGTTTCAGACGAGGTTTGCCCTGCTTCCCCTCAATGGATTCAATAAGAGCGGTTTCCTCACCGCAGATGTATGCACCACCACCACGATGAATGTAGACGTCAAAAGCATAGCCTGAACCACAGGCATTTTTCCCGATCAATCCAGCATCGTAGGCCTCGTTGATCGCTTCTTGAAGGATACAGGCTTCATTGTAGAATTCACCACGAATGTAGATGTAGGCTGCTTGAGCACCGTTACCGACTCCAGCTATCAAACAACCCTCAATGAGAGAGTGTGGGTCGTGGCGGATGATTTCGCGGTCTTTACAGGTACCTGGCTCTCCCTCGTCGCCATTAACAACCAAATAGCGAGGACTAGAATAGAAATAAGTGAGGTAAATGAGACAAACCGGCCATCATCCGGTTTACGCATGAAGCCCCACTTAACACCGGTTGGAAATCCGGCACCGCCACGACCACGAAGACCTGACTTTTTAATCTCCTCAATAATCCAGTCTTGACCTTTCAAAATGATCTCCTTTGTCTTGTACCAACGGCCCTAGTAATAAACACGATATGCTATAGTAAGGAAATATTGTACTCTTTGAATTGCGCCTTTGAGATGCCAATCATGCCTGCCATAGAGGTTGTTAAAAATGCGATCTTCATCTTTAAGAGGGGCCGCAGCACCGCTCTATAAACGGTAGGCGATTACGAACAGAGTAGGAGGTAAGGAAATAACCTACCACGGGTCGAATGATCTGTGTTAAAAGAGTTCCAAAACGTAAGCCACGACCTAGGCACGAAGTAATATACTTATTTAGTATGTAGCAAATTAACGAGGAAAATAAGTTATTAGATGATAATCATGTGCATACATGCCGCAGAGCATGAGTAAATTGGTTAATAAGTTACATCAGCACGATTTTCCTACCAAGAGCGAGATGCGACTTATTTGGATTATGCCAAATTAAATACCAAAAGAGGCACCTAAACAAGTGAGGACTTACAGCAAGGAACGAAAAGTGTCACTGTCCCAGCCATCTACAGCTACTAACCTGGGCTGTAAAAGGTAAAAAGCGAGTTGAAGAGCAAAGACTATTGGTCAGACTTGATCCGCTTCAAATCAATCGAACTAAACTTTTATCAGAATATTTCTGTGTTATTGTGTAACTACCCAAGTAGTATAGAGAAATAACCATCTATTAGTGTTTTTACACATTTTGGGTGCGTGAATATGAGGACAGTAAGCAACAGTGGTGGCCCTTTTGGGCGTGTTACTAATTCGAAATAAAAGAGATTTCGTACAGGTTGTTTTGCATTGTGTTTAATGTTTTTCCAATTTATTTGTTGTTATTGAGTTTGTATTTGTCAAAAGGTCTGCTTGCGTAGTGTTCAAGACAATTGTCGAAAATGGCACACATTGATGCATGACAACTGAGTTAAAAGCGTACTTAAGGCAAAATATTTGTAATGTTACGATCTGTACTTAAACACAACCGTGCAAAAAACAAGTTTGTAGGGCGGAATCCCTCATATATTGGGCCATCCTTTTCATTCCCGTATGAGATACCCTTGTCCTTTATTGTGCATAAACTTCCCGATTGTCACCAAAAGCCCATGCACAATTTGGCGACTTAATACGTTGTCTTACTCTACCTTTTACTATGCAGGCACCTAAGTTTCCACATTCTGAACTGCGGCTAGTCGTCATGGCCTTCGAGCCATGTTAGTAGCCCCCCGCCCCTTCCGTAATGCGTTCCGCCCCACTACCGTGACACATTAGGGCTTTAGAGACGGCATGGAAAGCCACATACCCAGTGTGCATCTTCCAAAGTGTTTGCCTCCTATTTTTTACACAGCCGATAATTGGCAATGAGAAATTTTAAAAAGGACAAATCTTCTAAGGTATTGTACAAAATACGCCGAGTTACGAAGTCAGGAAGACAATGATGATGTAACGACGTTAACAAGGCTTGAATGACGAGTGGTGGTGGGGTGATAATTAGACTGGTAAATATTCTTTCTTCATTTCTTCTACCACAGAATGGGGAGCTTGAGGTCCTTAAAACCACCGGATTCACGATAACGCCAGTAGGCTGGATTGAACTCATACGAGGTGCCGTGCCTGTCTGCTTGCAGAGGCTTTGTTTTTTGGCTGTAATAAGGTTTAAAGAACTGTGACTGCATAAGCTTATGGAAGTTAAGCGATGGCAGGCGGGATGACAGAAAGGATCTACCTGAACCAAAGGGGTTTACAGGGATTATTACCCTCAACATCTCGTGAACTGCAAAGCTTTAGTCGACGACGTTGTTCGTCTTCTATCCTTTTATTATCTGCTTCCGCGTCTTCAACTCTACCCAGCTCCAGAAGGCGGATGTCCGGTCGAAGACGCGTATCGGTGATTGGCAGACGACCAGAAGAAACCGCATCTGGCGCTGGAGGTTCGTTAAGTTCAATAGCAAACTGCGTGAAGCCGTAGTAGTAAGATGAGTTTGACGGAAGGGGATCTGTTGGTTTGAAAACCATATTACAAGGCAGCAAATCTTCGGACTAATTCAACTTGAAATATTCTTAACTGCAAATCTTAATATCAGCTATTAAGTAATCTGTTTTAAGCGTGAGCGTGATTCTGCCTACGAAGTAGTCGGACCTCACACGAGCCCTAATTCACAGAAAGGGGATAGAGCAGGTGCGTAGGGACTCTAAAGTCCATGGAAATTACTCAAATATTGCATTGGTCAAATCAAAGGAGATAAACGATTATGCTTAGGTAAAGTGTAGGGACTCACTGGCCCTCCAAATACAGCGGTCGTCATTGTTCTCGTCCCTTGAAACAAGTATCTTGTCCCATCGTCCGTAGATAGGGCGTTGCGGCTCGGAGGATCCAGGCGGCGGTTGAACGGTGCCACGGACACTTCGGTACGTGTCTTGGCGCCGAGTGTCGGACTGATGATAAGGAGAAATATGCTTGATTTTTAATGTTTACGAGATTGCCCTTAATTGGTTAAAGGATTAGACTCGGTTAGGGGCTGTTACGAATAAATCTATTTTCGGTTTATATTACGCCCGGCAGTCATCTGTGATGGCTTAATATATTGCTTGAAAGTAGGGTTAAATACGCGGACCCTTTAGACTCAGCAGACTACGCCCTTGTTTTGGCAAGATTGCTCCGCAGCCATGCCTATAGACTCTCAACACTTCAAGAAAGACTCAAGGTGCAGCAAGACAAACAGTTCGTCACTGAAGTGAAGTTGTACAAAAACTTGTGCAGACCTGGGAAACTTCTGAGTTATGACCAAACACAGCAAGGCATAAGGAAAGAAGGTTAATTATCAATTTACTTTAAGGGCGATTTAACTTGTCACGTCCTCGTGGGTGACTCAGGCAACTGCACTGGAACTACAAGGCCGGTGCACAATTTGTAATTTTAAGTCAGTAAGGGCGTATTTGGCTTTAGCATATTAAAGACTATGATTTTCCAGCCTTCTTGTTTTTACTAAATGCCACCCTACCATCACGATAACTAAGTATAAACAGTTGTCGAAATCGCCCGCGGGCTGATATAATCGTACATTTTGTGGGACTCCTATAAGCCCACGAAATTAAGCAAAATGAATTCGATTGTCGCATTTCTTCTCTTGCTACTTAACTAACAAACATTGAAAAAAAACAAGTAAATACTGCCAAGTCTTGTTTTAGTAGCTTCGTTTCTATGGATGTTTTACTGCTGAGATTTTAACCAGGCTTGGATCCTGTGATCGCCTGAATTAAACTGACACACAGTGAAAGCAATAAATAACCTAGCCATTCAGTAGAAGAGATTTAAATAGATTGGTAATACAGGAAGCTTGTAAAATTGTTTGTCCAAGACTAAGCTTTCGGATGAGAAACAGGGGAGGAAATGGGCAAAACAGGCAAAAATTTACTAGCAGTGTGCCAAATTTCTTGTAAAATGAAGAGAATCCAGTCGGTTGAATAGTGTGACCTTGAGTTTCCTGGCCCTCTGCGTAGAACGGGGGGCTAACGTTATACAAGTTGAATACAAAATGTGTGCTGCGGCTTCGTAACAAGCCTCTCCCCCGCCCCCCACTTCTTGGGCATGTGCTGTTAAACCTCACATTTGCGCTAACACCATAAATGTTCCTTCAGTGACTAGAAAGGCATGCAAAAATCCCACCGAAGTCGCCTACTTCATGCCAGAAATCAAAGCCAACTTCGATGTGATGGAATGCACGTTTTATAGTGCATTACAGCGCAGCTAAATTTCACAAATTTTGTGACTTATTAATAAACATCACCATTAATCCACGTAGTTTTAAAGTGATTAGGTTGAATTGAGGCAGGATTGTTTGCTCCGGTAGAATTGTGCCTAACAAACCCTTGAGGTCATTCTACAGGTGAAAATGGCGTGATACTTTGACAAGAGCACATGATACTTATGTCACATGATGGACAGGTCTCACTGATAACGATGACCTTTTCCCTACTAGGTGCAAGTTCTTGGGATGATCGGATTCTCCCGTTTTTGGCAGTGATTTTACCCTCGTGATTGACGCCCAACCCTTCCCCCCACAACCCCACCACCTCACGACTCTACTCGTTTAGAAGTTCAGCTCATCCACTTGGAGACAGGAGATTGTAATGGCGAAGGAGGCTTAAAAGTCGCCTCCACGTCGGAGGCCATCCCGACCGTGATGGCTTTCATCACACAGCTGCAATGGCTGCTGGTTCCCGCGTGGTGAAGCTACACATGAGACGCTGGACGCCAGAACGGAGCGATTCCGCGTACCCTAGCAAAGTCACTCTGTCCCCGACTTGCCTTCCGGACATATAAGAATTGTTAAAAGGAGTGAGTGCGACTTTCTCACCTTGAAGCGAACGCAAACATCCCTTTTGACGGCGTGAGCCGCAGGATAAACCGAAATCCAACATAAACTCAAACACGGGTCCTCCTTACGACCACCTTTTCCACTCCAAAATCCATCACCCCCCAAGTAATGTTTGTGGACCCACCTTGCTGAAGTGAATACTGCTGGTCACTCTGTTCGAGCACTCCACCATCATGTCTCCCGTGTGGTCCAACGTGCGGCCTGTAGGTGACACCAGGTTGGTAACCGAAGTGGTGACCTTGTTCCACGTGTACGTCTCTCGCCACCTAGGAGAACAGACAATTAAGCTTGATCAGGTATTTTCGAGCCCGCCTCCCCACCTCCCTCGATCTCCATTTCCAGCATCGCTGCTCTTTTGCAGTGATGAACAGCGCACGTCACTCTTCAGAGTTCCGACTTCCCGTTGCATTTAAGTGATTCGACTGACTGCCCAAGAAAAAAGAGATTTCTGCAGGGGACGGTTTAGAATTACTTAGCCTCTACATCATTGCCATTAGTGATCTGAGATCGGCATCAAGTTGGTGAATTCCGACATCTGAGGGCCCTGGGAACTAAACCTCACTCTTAAAAAATTTTTCGGAGATGATGCAAGCAGTATCAACAAGATTGACCAATCAAAATCGACTTCAAATAAGGGATCGCACACCTCCTTACCGAGGGAAGTAGAGGTGACACCCGCCTGTGGCATTGATCTCCAGGGTTTTGCCCCAAAATTTGTACTTGATCCCAAATTCCTGATCGAAAACCCACAATTTGGATTCGCAGTGGGCTGTCGCAGTGGGCGGGGAGTTGCTCACCTAAAACACGGAAAAGTCAGACGCCTTCATTCCAAAGTGGACGATCTGCTCGACTTTGAATGACCAACTCCTGAATAGCTCAAGTGTATCAATAATTCTAGACTCCAGTCTGATTTTGTCCTACCTGTTCAGCCAAGAACCGCCACTGTTTTTCCGGTCGGATGCATTCAAAAGTCTCGCCCAGAAGGGGAGCAAAGGACTTCGTAGCCGTTCGAGTAGCTGTGCTTGCGTAGCCAGATATAGCGAAGGTGGCTACGTAGAGCTTAAGAAGGTGACAAGCAAAAAAAAACAAAAGCGTTGACAGGGTGAAACGAATAATCCCGCGCCGACTTTACTGTCAAATTAACCTACCATCCTCTGCATTGGATCCTTCATTTCCACCGCTGCGTCCAGCAATTGACTGTATTCCATTTCTTCGCAGAGGTTCTAATTCAGCAGAGGGAAAAGATTATTAATTCACTAAACTGTTTATGGGCGTCTTCCATGACTTGATTCCTTTCCTAGGCCATTCCATTTTTCGCTGCCCTCTCATTCTCGATTTTCCACTTAACTTCTGGTTTTGTGTGACCGACCCGACTAAGACAGCAACACACCCCAATGCGTCGGCTAAACACCACGCCTAAGCATCGCGGAAGGAGGTGGTTGGCTTAATTTGTGGAAGTAAGCAACAGGAGGGCCAAAGAAGTTACTCTCACTTCCGTTTTTGCCTTCCGACAGAATTGAAGGTGATGGAAGAGACACTAACCTGAAGAACACTCAGCGGTTCATTCAGAATGGCAGGCAGCCTCATTTTCGTTAAGTCGCGTCCAATATTGCTAAAATTAATTTTAAATGTAAGGGTGAAATTGCCATTTACGCCCATCTGTCGGTACATATGCCTGTTGCTACTGCTGGTGGAAATGAGTAGTACGTTATTCGGGAAAGGGACATCAACAAATAGTGGATTTTGAATGAGTTCTCCTGTCTGAAAAGATGCATACTATGAGCGTGAACTTAAATACAATGTAATTTGCTTAGAAATAGTTGCTTTAAAATGGGTATTGAAAAAAATTTAGACAGATTTTTATAAAAAAGATATTGTAGATCAGAATAGCACCAAACGTTCCATGCAAGCACATGCTACTTGCAATAACTTTGAAGTAGTATAGCGAAAACTTCCCCAAAACAGCTATACAAATCACTAAAGCGCTTACCACCTGGATCTCGGGTATGTATATCGTCCACCACAAGCATCCAAAAGTGTCAAAATCACGTACTTAGCCTCCCACCAAACGCACCAAAAATCTAACCTCTGATGATGTCGGCTGTTGCCGGATATCACAAGCTAACAATCAGCCCACTCAACATGTTTTATTAACCACTGCATAGCAACCATGTTCAAATTACCTTCGTAAAAGCGCCAGCAAACTGAAAGTTGGGGGGCTCGATTGTCGAGCAGGCAGGGCAGTTCTCCTACCCGCCACTGGCTCTGGATTCTTCAAGACCACACCATTCATGTCTGGCACGTTCATTTTTGACTCGTCTACAACAAAAAACAGAAAAGATTAGTAATTTTACTGTCCTTAACTAGTAGTGCTGCATAGGCGTCAATACAAAACTCACTTAGAAGTGGAATATCATCCGATTGCGAGTCCCCAGAGTTTTCGACACCGGAACTCTTAGAAGGCAATTATCAGTTATATTATAGGAAACTTACTTCGGAGTCGGAATCTGTCTCTATTCCCCCCCTAGGGGCCCGAAGTATTGTCTGCAATGAAAAGATGATGCATATTACTTATTAGCCTAAGTTGCCATTTCAGTAGTATGTTTAAAGTCTTCTCACAGATGCTAGAAATACGATCAAATGATCTGTTAAATAATTCGCCTTATTTGTGTGGTTCATATGAGAGGCATTGCTTCTAATTTATTACCGCTGAAATTATCGTTGACGCGAAGAGGAATCGGGTGGAGTGGATGGACTGATTGACAAGTTAGGCAACTTTACAGCGGAAAATTTGGCACCAAAAAAGAGAACTCGGACTCCCCTCTTTTAAAATATTGTCATTACCTGGCAGTATTTTGTTCTAATTATACTACTAATTAACGTGATTTTATTTATGTGCGTCACATATGCGTGACGGACTGGTTTAGACATGCCAAATTGAGCAGTCATGTAGACATGAATAGATTTCTAACTAGAGAGGTAAAATTTGCTGCAAAAGTTTAATACGTGCTATGAGACATGCATCATGAGTAATGACAAGTGACTTTTGAGTGTTGAAAGCACGGTTCATTGCACAGTCACTGCATTCTCAGAGGCTTATACGCCTATCTTGGTGGTAGGACCTTTTGATCGCGTAATTGATGTTTCAATCTCTCTGAGTAATAAAAATAAGTCATTCTTGGCACCTTAATGGTGATTTATGGCGCTGCACTAGCAGCTGGGTTCAATAAACCCGCTCTAAATATAAAAGTCCCTGCATAGTTCAATTCACGGAGACTTTGGCAGCCAAAGGCTTCGCCGTTGCCGTACCCACTTTTAACTACTTCCTCAAACACGTGATTGACAAGAATGCAACAACCACCTACAGCGGCTTTGCACTAGAAATTGACATGACATCTCCGCTGCGTTCGAAAGGCAGTCAAATGTGACAACTGCAAACGCCATTCCTAAGCCCCTTCCCTCTGCCTATTCTGTGAGTCTGTAAGTGGCACCACCTCTTGAACTATCGATCAGGCACCTCGTAGTACGCTTTACCGCCCTGTGTAACATCTAAGCGGCGGCACTCAAAAGTGTAGCGCATACACACAAACATCTTCATTGTCATGTGAGGCAAATAACTGGTTGACTGGAACTTGATTGTCACTTTGATGTTCAAAGGAAAGCATTTCCCCACTTGTCAAATCAGCAGCAGACTGGCTGTCAGATGGGTGTGGGTAAGGTGAAGGTCAAATTGACATCGTCCGTCAGGGTGGAGATTCGCCCACTTCCACGAGGAGCAGACAGGGGAGTCGAGGAGATGAGATACCTAACTACTTCCGCATTCTCCAGTTTTTCCTTTCTTCTTTTACTTTTCCCTCTATTCAGACGACTGCCTGCTACGGATAAAGCATTTACTAGGTGAAGAGATTGCACTTTTCGAGGGAGGGCCTTTGAGATCAGTGGGAAATGCCAATCTTATTTGCCAATGCGGGTCCGCAGGTGCGGTGTGTGCACCCATGGAGTGTGTAAAAAGGTAATTTATTAATTACTTGAAGGCACCATGGCGCATGTGACTAGAGAAAGGAGAAAGAAGTGAATAAAAAAAAGCCTCCAGTCTACCCACGCGGAGTGGACTATGTTAGAGAACCGTCAAAAGACGGGATTTGAGGATGATGGTGAAATAGCCTCGCTGAGAGATGGGGCGCCTGTTTCGATTATGTGCGAGGCTTGTTAGTCACCTCCACTTAAAGTCGCCTGTGTGGCTGGCATTTAAGGGGATTTGTGCAATTTCAAAAATTGATGACAGGTGTAGGTGGCAAATACTCACATCGCCAGACGGCAAACAAAAGAAAAATTGAAAGAAGAGAGGCAGACATTGTTGTAGCCAACGATTTTGACGTCCTTAGCCCCGGGGGTAAAGCCACGAATTGAAAAGGAGGGTCAGGCATTTCAATCAACCTCAACCGCATCATCTACAGGTTGACTTGATGTTAGGCTAGTTGCGTTAATCTCCAGGATGGTCTCCAACCACATATCATTTACACCAATTCTGCAACCGAGACACCATTGCTTCGAAGGGGTACTTCCAAGCACCTCACACTCATAGGTCAACTCCAT
>NW_020170499.1:173901-178037 GCF_000524195.1 Echinococcus granulosus
GAGAACGCGCGTCCATATCGTCATTTTTATGGCGTCCCTCTCTTGAATGCCTAAAAATGGAATTTTGGTACTTTGTAGCCATGACAAGCCCTCCTCAGTGGCATTTGTTACAGTCACTGCGTCCTCCCATCCAAAATGAGGATTGATTTGAAATAAGAGGGCAAGGAGAAGAAAAATAAAAAGAACAGGGAAGGAAAGAAGAAAGGCGATGATGAGGTCTGAACTTATCATTCACCAAAAGAATTGGATTCCGCTCCTTGTTTGGTGTCAGTCTGCTGTTGCACAACTGATTCATCTGCTGCATTGTCGCAAGTGCTAAAAAAATAAGCAGACAATGGGGTGAGCAAATCCATCACAAGTCATGCGACTTTAACTCTCGTCACTACTGACCTTCATTCGCCTCCTCAATAAACCGCTTTGCCTCATCGGAAAACTTCACTACCGCCCTGACAAAGTCAGTTGATATGCTGTCTTGATTTTGATTGGTGGATTTGAGGTCAACCGCTTCTGTTGCAGGTTCTTGAACCGCCGTGTACATACTGGTCGCAGAGGAGCCGGAGCTGAGTCGCCTGTGACCTTGTATTGTAGAAGAGGATTGACTTTCCAAGACGATGAAGGGCTCTGGGGAGAAGAAGACACTCCGGCTTGGACTGGAATTCTCTGTTTCTGCGCAATCATTCTCGAGAATGTTTGACCCCTCAGGGGAGAGAGGGAGAGAGAGAGAAATAGAGAAAAAGAACATAGAAGTAAGTTGCTTCTGGTGCTAACACTGCAAAAAGTGGGACATGGACTTACCAAAACCAAGCTTTGAGCTCTTGCAAGTTCTTGGTAGGCGTTTTCCAACTTCCCTACCAACTTTTCCATCGCTGGGAGGGGAGAGTAAAAAAAATTTCAATCTCATCCACTTTTAACTAAAAGGATTCTTCAAACCTGCTCACCTGCGATGGGCTCATTGGACAGTCTGTTGGTTTGCTTGTTCCCCTTCGTTTGACCAGCCCATGGGCCACTGACACGATTGAGGTTACTCGGTCGCACTAACACCTGTCCAACGTCCGGTGTGCTCAGCGATGTGGTGAAATTGTTGTTGCAAATCGTCCCCTCTCCACAGAGGTTTGAGGCGGTGCTGGACACATTCGGATTGGCGTTCGATCGAGCCGAAGAAGTGATGGCGCTTTGATACTGGTCGTAACTTCGATGCTCCTTTATGGCTGTCAACCATTGACGGAATTTGGCGCCATCTTCAAACTAGTGCGATCACAAGCAAGATTTTGGCGCTGTCATGAGGTACTTCTTAACCACTTTAAAGTATGTGCTCTCCACAATCACATGGATAATCACGTAATTGACAGTTGTAAAAGGATGTGGGACTCACTTACCTTAAGGTGGTAGGCCACGGCGGTTGCATCGATGGTAATCTGCAATTTATCCGATTCCGAGCTTACAAAGGTATTCGCAAGGTCAATTTGGGTCTTGTTTCTTCCACGAGCCAGCTAAAGACGCAACACCAATCCTGATGACATAGTCGTACATGGGAGGGTTTGGAGGCGGCATAACAGAGTCGGTGGAGAGGCAGGAAAAAGGATTGCCATCTAGGCTTTACCACCCTTAGTAGGAGGAGAGCCAGTTTCAACAAGCGCTATAACTCATGCCGTAATGGGGTCATTCCAGGTCAAGGGGCACGCAACACTGACCATGAGGGCTTACAACAGTTAAGAAGTCTCCTGTGAAAAAAGGCACAACACCAACTCATTCATCGGCAACAAGAGGATTGAAGGGATGCGTGGATTTCCATTTGCCAGCCTCAGCGCGCAGAAAGGCTAATCTTAGTGTTCTAACCAGTCCATAATCCTTCACAACCAATCTTTCCATAGCATCGGTTAACTGTCGACCAGGTAGTGCTCATTGGGTAACAAATCTCCTTCCAGCTAGTGATCACCATGGAAGCGTTGAATGCTGCACCCAATTCAGGAAAAAAGTTTTAAGGAGAGGAGAACTTACTAAACTTTGATTCTTGGCATAGGAAAGGCAGCCATTGGAGAGGACGAAGAATCGCTAGACAAGAAAGGCAATGACAATAAAAGGCGTCTTCCTCTACTTCGCAATAGCTGTCTCCGACTTACCTCATGCCAACCCTTCATGGGCCATTTTCGACTCTTTGAAAGGACACCCTGAAGCGGTTCTGGCGGCTTTATGCTCGACCCATCAAGGCATTCCATGGAACAGTGACTACTGTTCGAGCGGGTTTGGCTCATAGTGCTATTGACACCGAGGTTGAGGGGCACTGACAGCCGATTTTTGGAGGGTGACGGCCCATCTGTCATACTGTCTGACGAGGAGTTCTTCAAATACCGTTGATCTGCCACTACAATGGAGGAGTGATTCTGATAGAAGGCACTTCAAAGGGAGGGAGACAAGCTTCACAAGACTGCATGCGTCCACTTCAAGTGGTTTCGTTTATCATGGTGGGGCGAATTACGAGTTAGCTAAACGTTGAGGTGGATAACTCCTAGGAGAGAACGCTTTTCCTATTCTACAAATTTGCAAGAAATAAAAAGTGGCTCATTTGAAGACCTTATTTAAACAGAAAATTAGCTCTTACAATTGCGATATTTACGGTTGAAACAAAGAGCAGAACACTGTGGCCAGGAAATTTTACTACACGCCGAGGGTAAAAAATGGCACTGGAAAGGCAGACTTTCTTGAAGGCCTAACAAAGGCAAAATCGAACCTGAGTGGGGCCGTAGTAGAACATTGTCGTCGAGACGTCGATTTTTACGAGCCCGATAGAGCGCTCTCCGATTGCTACTCATATCCATTTCAGTAGATCTCTGAGCACCGTCGAGGGAGCGAAGATCGTGTACGGAGTTGGAGAGCTGTCGTAAACTGGAGTTAACGGGAGCGCTCAAAGTGGAGGTGGCTGGTAAATCCAAACTCCGGTTCTGATTTACCTACACTCAAGGAGGATTAGCAAAAGCACATTATTGCTAGGAGCCACTTTAGTTGCCACATTTTCCACTTATTAGCCTTTACTGAGCCACAAGAAGCAGGAGCACGTCACTTCAGCAATCATGGTGTGCGGTGTGTTTCTTACACCACACAAACTACAGGTACTCCTCCCACGCTTCTCGCAACTTTTTTTCCACTTAAATACAGTTGGTTAACCTTCAGCCATGGTGCAACTAACATACCAGCTAAATTTCGTAGTAAGTGGTTAATGGGGAGACAAATATGCACTTGAAGTTGGCATTACCACTATATCCTTCCGTATTTTGGTTCGGATTTAAACGATATCAAGAAGAATGCTTTGTCTCACCTTCTTGACCAAAAAGAGCCCACATCCAGGGATATTTTACGCTTAGAAAGTTTATTTAGTTTCGTCAAGGGCAGAAAAAGTGAGCTTCATCTTATAAATACACCAATAAAGATTTATCAAGCAACGTTTTATTATCCATGCATGTAAAGTGGGCTTGAAGTGCAGCCCAAGACGTACCTGGAGACCGTTCTTGAAGACGTTCATGGCGCCAGATCAGTGTGAAACTGAGAGAAATAAAAAAGAAGACTTTGACAGCTTATTAATGCAATAAAATGAATTATTTAGTTTAAAGAGCGGAGCAAAGTAGACTGTCGCAATAAACGGATTACCAAAGTGTGTCACATATGTGTGACACAGTAATTTTCGTAATATCGATTCGCACATTTATGTAAAATTGGTGGTAGATTGTCCGTATGAATATTCTGGTAGCAGAATTGCAGATAAAATATTGCCACACTTTGTTTTTTTTTCTTTTCAAATTTAACCGATCTGATTTAGTAGGAAGCGAAGTCCAATTGCTTTCCATATTTAGATGGGTTGAGGTTGCCCCATTCCGTAACTTCACTCAAGATTGTTTGAGAGCGAAATTGTAGCTTCGCGACCCACGAAAGTATGGAGGTGGATGATATTAGTACTGCTAGCCTTTACTGAGCTAAATAATGGGTCGTTGAGGCTTTCGAATAGGCACTAAGTGTTTCATCCCTCACTGACCGTTGGGAATGTCACTGAGGAGGGCTTGTCATGGCTACAAAGTACCAAAATTCCATTTTTAGGCATTCAAGAGAGGGACGCCATATAAATGACGATATGGACGCGCGTTCTT
>NW_020170499.1:178137-208296 GCF_000524195.1 Echinococcus granulosus
GTGGCGTTGACCTATGCGTGTGAGGTGCTTGGAAGTACCCCTTCCAAGCAATGGTGTCTCGGTTGCAGAATTGGTGTAAATGATAGGTGGTTGGAGACCATCCTGGAGATTAACGCAACTAGCCTAACATCAAGTCAACCTGTAGATGATGCGGTTGAGGCTGGCTGAAATTCCTGACCCATCTGTCCAAACGACGGCTTCGATCTTATTGATTTTGCAATCGCTCCCTCATTTCTTCATCGTTATTCCCTTTGCCTTCGTTGTTTTCTTTACCATTTGTGGAATCATTTTTGTTGTTTTGATACCGGCCATCAACCGGTACTCTCTATATTTTGACAGCTTCCTGATTGACTTGTATTTTATCTTCTCTTTCCATTTAGCTAAAATCCACCATCAAAACCGTTTTCTTTCAGTTTTCCTAACCAATGTTTTTGATTTATTAACCCCTTATTTGAAGACCCGCTTTTTACAAGCAGTGGCATATGATAAGCCACTTGGTTAACAATTTGCATTTTTTTCCCGCATTGTGACATTGTTCGCCTTTCAAAGCTGCCTACACTTCAATCTGGGCTCGCCTCAGTTACCAGAATCGTGGAGAAGACGTCTCACGTCTTAAAATTCACGTTTCAATTGATAATATCCTAAAGGGATTTTGTTACACCCCGAGTGCTTTCTTTATGCCATATGTCTCTTTTTTTAGAAAAAACAATGAACTTCCTTGCTTATTTTTCTTCTCAGCCACCTAGCTCATTACCGTCATCGAAAAGAAGGCGGTGGATTTCTAACGAAATTGAATAAATTAGAAATTAATGCAGGCCAGGCCTGTGTAGGAATTCGTGTCAACTGCTATCCTGTTTAGAGGCCATTTCTAGCTGTAAAAATGCAGCTTTCGCCTGTCTAAGCGCCGTTTTTTTGCCCCAATGTCTGTCAAAATTGTGATGCAGCCCGTTGATTGGCTACTGTTTGACCAATCACATTTAAGGAAATTTTTTGCCTCTTTCTTGCTGTAACTTTTCAACCAATCACTCAAAGGATGATCACACACCTAATAATTAGCTATCGCAGATAAAACTTCTGTGGTAAAATACACCGCGTTAAGTAAGAGCAGCATTTCTGAAAAATATAAACTTACCGCCTTTAGACATAAATGGTTAAAGGGACGTAATTGTTCACCACACCTGGTGTGTAGCCACCGCAAAGCTCAACAAACTAAGTCCTCTATCTCTTAAGAGCTTAAAAACAATCATCAAGTAGTCCTATTGTACCTGAGACCTACGAAATATTCAAAAGACGTACTTAACAAAGAACTTCCAGTTTAAAAGATGTAAAATTATTTTTGGGAAGAATGGAAGGAGGACATTGATAACAATGACAATGACTTACTCGATTCTTGTTCCTGAATTGTTGTCGAGGCAGAGAAGATGGCGTCACGTGTGTGGTGCCTGCAGTGGAATGTCTATGCTATCACTAAGCAATCTCAACAGCAAATAACGGTATTTTGCTTGGAGTGCTACCTAGTCTTTGCAGATCTGCATGCACGCGTTGCCACCAAGCCAATAGGATTACGTGATTCTGAGCACAACAGCCTATTGCGATTTGAGACCTCTTGTGGAGGTGGTAGCGGCGCGGTCGCCTTCCGAGGACTTCAATGTCACCTACAGCGTCACTGTGTTTACCTTACCGCTGGTACAAAAAACACGTGTGACGTTTCAATAACAGTACACCTACACGATGCAATAGACTCTACCTAGTTTGTAATCATAGAAGAGCTCCTATAAATGTAAATACAAAGGTAGACATTCTTGCCTCTGGCAATACAAATAATGCAATTCTTAGGGAAGTTGATGATGTGGGGGCAGGTAGCTTTAATCTCCAAATTCGCGTTGGAGCAAAATATACGACGTAGACAAGTGACAAAGCAATCAGCCTTAGTGATGACAAATATCTCTTTCCATGCCTCTTTGCCCTCAGGAATGAGAGAGTGACTTATGTGAATGTGTGATTGATACAGTGCACGTTGATACAAAAAGCACTGTGTCTAATTATACGTATTGCAGCATTTTTTGGTTCTTAATTTCTCCCGTTGTCAATCTTGCAAATAAAGGCCTAAAAAAAGCACTCAAGGATGAAGCAACCAATCGGTTAGAATTCCTAGGCCTTGTGCATGTAAGTACGTGCTTCAAGTGGCATTAAGAGCTAATGTGGTGCCGGTCTGTGTTCATCATTTAGCTTCATACTAGGTAACAAAAATCCAATGCACTGCTTTGCAATCTAAAGCGAATCTTTGGCCGTGCGCATGACCTATAATCCACTTTTAAGTCATCTAGTCTATTAAACCCTCATAAATTTGCAAAATGCATTCATTAGCGAAAGATATCTATGCGAATTGAGTGAGAGTTTCTCTTTGATCTTGAATGAAGACAGATAAAAAGACGTACTTTAAGCATTTTCGACTCTTCTAAAATTATCCAAAAGGCGTTTTAATGGCAATTTAAACAAAGCAGCTTATTGTGCAGACTGTAGGTGCAACAGAAACTACTCCATTAGATGGCTGAAAATTGCATTCCATGTTGTTTGATCTTGGAAAATAAGTAGTGATTTTTCAGTTGTCTTATAGTGCATCCAAACGCTTGTACTCTGCAGCTTTTGCAGATCGTTTCTATTTGAAAAGGTGTAATCGTCTGGCTACGCGTATCACATCTTTTGAGGTGATTCGGACGGTCACATGTATATCATTCTCTTCGAAGGCTAATACCTAACAAAAACCATAACTCGTGGATTCTTAAAAATTTAGTATGCTTATTTTAGCGCTTTAATTCATTTATTAAAGTAATATTACGCAGATCAAAGATTTACCAATGTTTGTAATTTCATTTAGCCAAATTGCTTCATATAATTTTTCCCAAAGAATTACATACATAACTCTTTTTACAAAAGTAAATTAAAGCTTTTTTTACATTTTTTTGCATTACTAAACAGGTTTTTGTCACTCAGGGATTTACAACCCAATACAACCTTCGCGTTGTAATGGACAGCGTAGGGAGCGGGCCCTTCGTCACCTTGCAGGTCGACGGTAGGATCGAGGTTGGCGTTGTTCCTATTCATCCGCTTTCGCTGAGCCACCTAGCCATCTTTTGGTGCTGTTATCTTAGTTCAAATTCATAATCCGATATATGAGTTTCGTCTTTCTATCTCATACTCTAAACAAGGCAATTTTTTTGTAGTGTTGTTTCAATGGCTTATTGAATTTTGTTACCTTTGACAGTCATTTTTCTTCAGTTATGTCGGGACTGTTTCTCTGTCTTAAATGACCCTTTTTTCTAGAAGATGGCTACAGACGCAATAAATACTTTAGAGGCTGTTCCGACAACCGGTGACGATGAACCCGTGAAACCGTCCTTGACTGCAGAGGAAACTATTATGGATTCTCATCAGAACAACGACTCCTCTACACCTGAACCAGTAAAAGAGTTGCCTCTCCGTCGAAGTAACCGTGGAAAAGGTCGTTCGGATAGGGTTAACCATGGGGACGAACGTGTTCAGTCCTGTGTCTTTGCCACTGTGGAATATAAACCCTCAGATTACGTCTACTTTGAGGAGGCCGACTCGGACTGCTACGCTATCGGAATAATTGACGAGATCAAGCTTTCACGACGGGAGAAGTGCACCCTGGTTGTGAAGTACTTTTGGCGGACTT
The DNA here is from genome assembly GCF_000524195.1 of Echinococcus granulosus. Classification (NCBI taxonomy): domain Eukaryota; kingdom Metazoa; phylum Platyhelminthes; class Cestoda; order Cyclophyllidea; family Taeniidae; genus Echinococcus; species Echinococcus granulosus. The sequence goes on from NW_020170499.1 coordinate 181,835, forward strand.
TTGATGTGCCTGAGGTTTCCAAACAAGCGTTGTTGGATCGTGAGAGTGCAGACAAAGGTGATTCTCGAATTCTTGCTCGGGAACTTTTTATTACCGACCTGCAGACTTCCATTGATTCCACTCTCCTTCGTGGCAAGTGCTCTGTTGCCCAGTTCCCCGAACTAATCAACGCCTTGGAATCCTTTGATCCCAATGTGGAGGACTCTTTTTATTATGTTTATGCCTTTAACCCTGAGTCGAAACGTCTGCTCTCCATTCGGGCTGAAATAAAGGTGGGCCCGTGTTGTTTTTTTGTCCTAACTGGTCAAAATTAACATATTTGTTTGGTTTTTAAGGTCAGTTAAAATGCCGGTGTAGCTTTCCCGAACCACATTAATCTGATTACCTCACTACCGGATTAGGCTCGCTTGTCGTTTTTCTTATTTCTTTGCTGCAGCAAATTTCGGATCATGAGAAGATAATACTGTGGGTAATGCTTCTCAATGCGTGAATTCTCATCTAATGTAGAAATCTCTCCTTGCAATTTGTAAAAGCACGCTGCGTTGTGAGAATTTGCTTGTCTGCGTCCTCCGATTTCCCACGCTGACGGGTTTTTAAGTCCATTACTTTTCTTGTTTTTTTTTTTTCGCTTTTCAAAGAGGAGAAAGAGAAGTGGGGTTCTCGCGGGCAACGCGGCTAGACCTTTGCTTACATGACAGACATTAATTTTCCAATCCTTGATTGTTAATCAAGTGAATGCCTTCATGAGTTCGCTCACTTTGTGTCCTTTCTGTGTTACTTTCCTTGACGAATTGACCATCGATCAAACTGATCCCACCAGTTACCACTTTTTCGCCGCGAATGTCCAAAGTCTGTTTAAGTGTTCGCTTCACGGTCACTTGTCATGGAGTTGAGGATGCTATATGACCCTCAGAATGTGTACATTGTTTTGTTGGACAGTTGGTGGCCTGTTTGGTGGCTAAACAAAAATCATTGAGGCATTGTGGTGGCCACTGTTATAAGTCATACAAAGTTCAGCTTTGCCTTTGAATAAATTAATGTACGAAGTGTATTAGTCTGAAATCGACGCCTCTTTTAACACTTCTGAAATAAAAATACGAGGTAGCATTTCAAATTAACTCTTTCTGCCTTCAAGTGAGTGACTTCGATTCATGAAGGAGGGGGAATTAATGCTCAGAAACGCGAATGCCTTCAACGGAACGAGTCCCCTGCTACCATTAGCTGTGCTTTTAAATATGCGTTCTGCACCTTGCAGATTGGACCAGCCTACCAGGCTACCTGGCTGCCACCTTATAGAGGCACACACCCAATCACACATCGGTGTGACAAACACAACTCTGTGTTGAACCGTTTGCGGGAAACACAGAACACTGCGGCAGAGGTACTGCTACGAAAATCCCTCAAACGCCAGCACTGTTGCCTCGAGGCTTCGCGTACTTCCACCTCACACTGCGAGCATGTCTGCTTGTTGCGGGTTGAAGAAAGCCCCCCAAAACAATGGGAGGAATTAATTTGGCACCCTGAAGGTCTCGAAACCTCCCTGCCCTTCAGAGAGGAGGCGGAGGAAGCTGAAGGGGATGCCGAGAGTGAGGGCATTCGAGGCGACTTCACCGATCGCCGGCTGAAGACCTACCTCGACGCCGTACGCTCTCTCGTTGCTATCTTCGCCTTCGGCGGCGCTGACGACGATCTAATTTCTGCGGAGAACGGGCACGTGGTTGCCAATCTGGTTGCCACCACGCAGCACGCCTACGACACTCTTCACGCCTGTGGATACGATGTCGCCAGGGCACTGGAGGCTATTCGCGACAACCCGGTCGTCTCCCTCGTAAGTTAACCTGTCTTACCTCCATCTCAACGTCAAATTGGAGATGTGTCTATACCAAACCGAAACTGTGGGCTTAATAAAAGCACCTTAAATTGCATGATGTGGAAGGTGTCTCTTTTTTGTTTTATAGTCGCCTTGGAGTTTAATCGACACCTGTTAATTCGACTGTACTGTGTTTGGGCATCCATTTTGGGAGTTTACGTTTATTTGCAGGTAGTGATGTGATGAGAAAAATTTTGGCTTTGTTATAGCAGTCCTTCGTCCTGCACACTTATTTGATTCCTCTGTCTGTCAAAAACGCAAATTACTAATGTTTTGTTCGGCGTTGTCTCCTGTGTAATTGCACCTATGCACCGATTGGCTGCCAAGGCTTGGGAATTGTCACTGACCTATAGATATTTGTCCGTCTCAGAAATGCCCATGCTCTTTAAATGGCTCACCGCTGTCCGGCCAAGCGTCCTCTCACCGTACAAACGGTGCTTGGAGTCTTCGGCAAGGGTGGATGTCTCCTTTTTCTGTTCGACACCACATCTGTTTCCGGACTCTCAGAGGAAACTCGAACCCTGCGCTGCTCACACACTAGAAAGTTGTCATACCCCTCTTGCCGAGAACATTTGGCATCTTTCTCTTCTACTGTAAAGCCATTCAGTCCGTGCCATGCTTTGGTGCAATTATCTGTCCTAAAATGACAAAGTACACGTAACATAGTCATATGACGCCGGACGGGCGGAGTGGTGATCGTGTCAAAGTGTACGCTGGCAGAGGGTGGACGAAAATGACATATGGAGGAATGGAAGGATCTGAAAACGGATTTTCCCGGTCCAGAAGTTGCCATGCTGAGTAACATGTGGAAGACTTTGGACTGCGGACGTATGTCTGCTGTCACACCCAAGTGTAGATCCAACTTTCTGCCTGGGTAGATGGGCGATGTAGGTTCCGACGGTGTGTGGATGAGCAGTTCACCTTCAACTATAACTTTCTCCCATTCTACACTCCTATTCCGTGTCACTCCTACTTTTAAGTTGTTGATTCGCATTTTAACTCTCCTACCCTCACCTAAGTTGCTGCTGTAAATTGCATCACAAACCCGTTTAGTTTCGTCTTTGAACAGGAGGAATACCGGGCTGTGAAAGATGGGTTTTTTTTTCGGACAAAATGAACGCAAGGCTTCATTCCGTCTTCCCCTCTGAAGGCAGAATATTAAACTGCTCTGGAATTTCCTTTCCTGCTGCCACTGCTTTCTGGTGAGGTCTTTGCCCAGCTTGCCCACTGCGTAGGTGCAAACCTCCACTCAATCCGCAGGCTTTTTATGCAAATTGCTCCGCCTCTGGGATAGTGAGAACTTTTTTTTCTTTGCTTCGGTGCCACCACATCCTCTCTATCCAACATTTGAATAGGGTGGGTGTCAAGGTGAAGTCCTGCACCTCCTTCTCCTGTCCCTTTCATCGCTGTCTGGGTGACTCTGTTAAACGGCTTCACGCCTCTCACTCTAAAAGTTGTTTTTTTTTTTCCGGCTTGAATTTCGTTTGTGGTTGAGATTATGCAAATGGACCGCCTGACTGTCGGAAGGGAACTTGTTGCTCAAGCTACCACTCCAGCTGGAATTCACCCCCGTAGTGACCATCGGTAGGTCGGGCGCCCTCTAATTAATGGTCTGCGCAGAACTGAAGAAGGATTGGCTCGTCAAAAGTGTTTGAAAGTGTTTTCCGTATTGTGTAGGCTCTTTTGGTTGAAATTAAAGGTATTTTTTGTAATTCTAGAGAAAAAAAAGTGTACGTATGAATCACACCTACTCCTCTGACTCTCTTGTCCGTCAAGCCGAAGGTTATAGTTCACTGGTGGGCGGGGAGGGCATTTCGAATGTCTCTCTTTCAAGTAGTAGCGCATTCGTAAGGTGGAAGATGTGGACTGTGTCCACGCAGTCACAATTTGCGTCCACTCACCTGCTGAGAAGAGATTTCTTTGTTGTTGGGTGATCATTTTTCTTGCTTTACTTAAACAATACGCAACTTGAGGTCGATTTAATCATTCCAACCTCAATGTTAGGGCTACGGTCATAAATGCCATTGGAAAACGCTTGTCAAGGCAAGGTGTCATCTCTTTGAAGCCGCGCCGTGTGGTTGAAAGTTGACAAAGGGGGCGTTTCTGCCTGTCAAGTCATTTATCGGTCCATCATGCAATCTAAAAGTCTCCAATTACTTCGTCTCTATTGCCATGGGGGGTGGGTGAAAATCCCCAAATTTGTCTATGATGCAGAGTCGTCCCCGTCTAGGGACTGCGTAGTCGCGGGACCCTTACCAAAGCAGTGGTAACACCTGTGGCGACAAATTGTCTCTTATGGTCAAACGCTACCTCGTAGCAAGTCCGTCGGCAAGTCTTAGTCAGTCTCAGGGCGGCAGCTGAGGTGAATAGGTGCCTTACTACCACAAAAGAACGGCACATTCACTTTGTAGTTCTGCCTGGGTCTCCTGGCAAAGCAAATCATTCCAGGAGAGGAGTGATATGGTTCGCGGGGTGGTGTTTTAAGTGGCCATAGCCTTCGCGCCAATCTCTCCCCACCACCACCGGTCGTGATGTAGAACCCGGTGGCCTTTCCGCTGTAGACTTGCACAGGCGCAGCGTCTAGGTTTGTTTTTCAGCCAACAATAACAGAATTTTTGTTTACATTAGGTTTGCCCACATTTACCGCCAACGTAGGGGCAGTAGTCCAGGCGATGGACTTCCTTTTTTAGCCTCCAGGTAGGGAGAGAGAGAGAGAGGGTTGGAGGCTGTGCCAAATATTGCTTGTAAAATATCCTTTCAGTAAGATCTCCTCATGAGTTAGTCAGTGGATGCCTTTATTCAGAGAGCATTCTTGTTTGTAGACCGAGGTCGTTGCAATCACACGCACTCCACTATCTACGGTTTGGGGGTGTTGAGTGATTTTTATTTGAAGCGTAAAAGCTTTTTGCCGCTTTCGGCAATACCTGCTTGATTGACTCTCTATTACACCTTGTGGTGACCTGTTTCTGGCAGTTGTGAAATTTTTTCTCTCTCTCTCACATACACACATACACACACCTCTGATTAGCCTTTATCAGTGACATGCTGACCTTCAGTGAACGTGGTGGATGGTGCAATAACCACAGCAACCCCAAAATAGTGAAAATAAACTTCTGTTCGATTGTGAAACTGCACACTTAGAGACTGCCTTCAACAACAGATTCCTTACATTTAATTCCACCTTGAAGTGCTTTCCACATGAGTGCGTTCTATAAGCGGCGCGTTGGTAGGCTCCGCGTGTATCGATTTTTTGTCGCTGCTTGGCGGCCATTGTAGAATACCTTCAGCATTTTCTTAAAGCATCCTTCGTTAGGTGCTCGGTGTTAATTGAACTACTTAGTCGAGGTGTGGGGAGATGGACGTGCCTCCTTCATCTTGTGACCTTTCAAACATCACGCCACTGCTTCTTTCCTGTCCATTCATACCAGTTCCTTTCTCTATTCCTCTCCGCTTTCTTCAACCATTCCACCCATCCATTCATCCCATATCTGTCAATATAAAATATTCTGTGCGTTTTTTGTTTATTTCTTGCTTTTCAGCCTCATTTCTTTTTTTGCTTTTTCACCTTTTTCCACCATTGTCCGGAATTGCAGGACACACCTCAGCACTGGACGGCGGAGCAGGTTCGTCGGTTCTACGCAGCCATCAAAGTCCACGGGAAGAACTTCCATGCTATCCATAAGGATTATTTCTCTCCCATTACTGCGGTGGATCCCATAACCGGCATTGGTGGTGGTGCGGTTGTCGAGGCACTGACATCTCGTAACGCCCGTGGTCGCAAACGCCGGGGTAACGCGCAAGCGGATGCTAAGATCGCCACAACCGCGGTTGCCGAACTTGACACGATAAAAAAGGATGAGGAAGACGATAAACCGGAATGCGATACAAAGGAGACGATGAAGAATGCAGAGACCAACGATGGAGAGATTGAAGATGAAGAGACAGAGGATGTCAAAGATGGAGAGGGTGAAATTTGCAGATCCACTCGAACGCTATTCCAGCCGACCCGAGAGAAGACGGTTAAACAACTGGTGACCTTCTACTACTACTGGAAGCGGAAAAGCACTTCCAATATCACATCTGCGGCTGCTCACGCTGCTGCTGTTGCTGCTGCAGCTGCTGCAGCCGCTGTAAATACTGGCACCCCCTTCCGAGGCTCCACTGTGGAGGCCAACTTTAATCGGGGTTTTGCAGCCACCAAGAAGCGCAAGACAGGCATCATAGGTGCGTGTCAAGGCGAGGGGATAAAACAATGCGATTCTGCTGCTCTTTCATTTTGTTCTTTGTTTTTCCACCCTGTTGATAGAATGCTCGGACTCAACCGTTATGAATAGCAATAATCCTCCCGAGTCGGAGAATGACGAAACTGGAGTCGATAGTAAGTCCAACATCCATTCTCGGATGCTCTGATTCTTGTACAGCAGTAATGGACCTCCTATCAACGCTATTTATTTTTTTTTTGCTCTCCGTTCAGCACCGCGGACGGATCTTGCTGCCTCGCCAGCCGATATGGCTGCAGTCGTCACGGACGTGATTGACGAAGGTGAAGAGCCTTCCAAGACATCGGAAGACTCGACAGAAGTTGTGCGGCTGTGCCGGAATTGCTGTGCTGAACCCATCGAGTCTCCATCTCCACTATCAACAATGACTCAGAAGCACCACCAAGCGGGTGTGGAGAGGCCCTTAGTAAGTCCTCTTAGTCTCATCACTTATTCTCCTCGATAGCATACTACTTATGTGATTGCAAGTAGGTGAAAATAGGTTTAATGCATTAGCGATACACCCTGATCCTTCCCTCTGAGTTTGAACTACTGAAATTATCGTATGAGGTCGAGTCCTTTTTTTTCACTTGCTTTGCGTGTTTAACTGCAAGAGAGTTTGTTAACTCTGCCACTGATATAGCCCTGGAGTTTATACCCGAAGGCATTGTAAGGGAGTGGCAGTCTGAAGACGGGTCGGTTACCAGCCTACTAATTAGTAGTGAAGCTTCATTTTTTCTATGCTGCCATCCTGAAGGTTACTCACGTCTGTGCCAAATGCCGGATGCACTGGCGAAAGTATGGGGAAGTGCCTAAATTTCCACCTGACAAGTCGACGATACCGCCTGTGGAACAGGTGGAGGGGCAGGAGGAGGAGGAGGAGTTGGAGGTAAAGGCCGACAAAACAAGTGGCGAGAAAGCAACGCGCATTGAAGCCGCGGCATCAACTGCCCAGCAGGTTTGTTCAAAATGCCAAAGGTGGATTGGATGTGTGGTCTGCAGAAAGGCTGCATTTAACCAACTTTTCGAGTGGGGTTGCATGCACTTCTTTTGTTTTAGCGGGGTGTGACGCTGTTAGTGATGCTGATTTATGACTGCTCTAGTCTTTCCACTCCTGTTGCCTAAATCCTCCTTTCTCTCCACCTTTCTTTACCATTTTTTGCTTTTGTAGCTGCAAGACGGAGTCACCTCCGTTGAAAGTAAGTCTATATTTTTCCATTTTTTCGCATCCTTCCGCCCAAAGAACCAAGCAGCTAATTACCTATGTCCACCGCACCTTTTTGGGTTGCTTTTTTTCAAAGTTAGGTGACTATCCCCCTCGTTTTATTTTGAAACGGACGAAGGGCTAGCTTTTTTAACACCTTTGTTAAACTGTAGAATTTCAAATGCTTTGCTACTGCCATCGTGGAAGGTGGGTGTTTTCAAATTAAAAATCGGTCCCGGCAAACCATCATCGTCGTGATTTGATGCTGAAGGGACCTTAAAGCTGCCACATGGTTTCCTGGATGCCCGTCTTTACTCGCGCGGAAGACTTCAACTGCTCACCAGTAGAAAATTTAAGTGGCTTCCAGCCCAGATTTAAGTGTCCGATTTTGGATGGGCAATCGACGAGTCCTTCCGTTAACACAAACATTTAGGACCATGGACAAACGTGCACTAGTTTTAAACGCGTTTGAAGGGTCTAGGTGGAACCGTTGGGTGACCGTCAGTGATAGATAGATGCGATTGATTGTCCGTTCAACTCTTTGATTGAATTGCCTCCCACAGATTCTCCATTTTAAGGTGGTAACCGCAGCCCGGTAATTTGCTGTGCCTTTTCTGACTGACGTTACATCACACTGACATCGCCTTACAGATCACAGGAAGAAAAGCATGCTAGCAAATGCAACTAAAATGGCAAGAATGAGTGGTGTAGAGGAGGCAACATCGGAAATGCCCCCCGATTCGGTCTGTTCTTTCTGCGATGCCTATTCACCCACCTACGCCTCCTGCTGGCCCTCACCACTACTCAAGCTGGATGGAGCCAGCTCTGACAGCAAGCTCTACTTCACCACTGCGCCACCCAGTACCGATCCAATTACCATAAGGAGTGTCTCTCCACCGTCAGGTGACCAGCGCCCAATCGCTGTCACACCTGAGCCAGTTTCCGTCGGGGACGCGTCGACTCTGATCGAAGCTCGGGCAGGGGTCGCTTCCACTCCCTGTTCCAGCGGCATTCACATGTCAAAGTACTCATCGCTGCGGAATATTTGGGATCGGTCAATCGGTCTTCCCTCCTCGCTCTCGTCTGTCTCCTCCGCATCGTCAGAAGTGCAAAATCTTAGCAGCTGCGCTCGCACCGATGCCGAATTTATGGCCGCTACCACTGCTTCGGAGGCACAACCTTCGCAGCTTGCATCATTTCAACTGCCTCAACCAAATCCCTCTGCATCACTTCCACCACTGAAACGATTTACTAACTACATGGCCTCTGCTGCTGCAGCCGCAGCGGATTTTGGCGCCTCTGGCTTTAACTTTCCTTTTGTACGTCTCATTTTTCCTATTTAGGCTCATTTCTTTCCCTCCTCTCATTACAGGATAAGGAGCAAATGCAGATTTTGATGCAACAGTACTTTTCTAAAACCTCGGAGGCCTCACAACAGTTGCACCAACAACAACAGCAGCAGCAGCAGCAGCCGATGGAACTAACGGCGAAGGCTCGGGCACCGCCGCCACCGCCGCCAGCGGTACCACCCGCCTCGCCGCATCTGGCAATGAATGAGCCAAGCCTGTTGACCTCCTCAAAATGCTTTGTACCATCAGTAGACCAGCCACTAAATCTCAAGGGTCCAATCAGGGCTACCACGCACGCACGGGGCACCTTCTATCCGCCCACTGGGGTGCCCCCTAGCGGTCCGACTGCCTCTATGCCGCGACAGCAACAACAAGCAACGGCGATGCTGTCGATGCGCAGTAGTAATGTCAGCGGTGGAGCAGGGAGGTACTCTTCTACCTCTGGAGGGGGTTTGAGGCCGCCGCCACCACCACCACCACCACCACCCTCGCCCTTCGGTGGTGGTTTGGGCGGACGGCCTTCTTCATCTACCGCCTCTGCTCGCTTTCAGTGCGCTTCTGGTTCCTCTCTTGCTGTTGCACACTCAAGTGAGTTCTTCACTTCATTTCTTCATGTCTAGCTGGTGGTAATCAATCTAACTTTCCGTGCTTTTTCAATCTCCCTAACTGCTTCACTCATCTTTACCACCTTTAAATCCATTTTCTAACGAACAACACATGAAATGGCATAAAGACATCAAAAGTGGGATTGACGTGGCCCTACTAGTTGGGACGAAGGGATTGTTGTCAGCTGCTCCTTCCCTTCTTCTCTTCTGCAGTGGAGGCAATTCCAACCGAGCCGGCCCTTATCAACGCCTTCGTGAAAGACCAATTCATTGCCTCGTCCATGGCGCGTTCTGGAAACTTCCAACAACTCCAACATCACCAACAGTCGCAGCAGCAGAGGTCTTCCATTCCGGCTACGAGAGCTGGTGGTATACCAGTCGAAAGTGTGGAGAAGATGAATCAAATGCTTGCCAGTTTTGCTGCTGGTGGTGGACAGAAAGGCTCTACTCTGCCGCCGTCGCAGAAGCAGCAGCAGCAGCAGCACTCGAGAGACGCCGTGATGGATGTCGCTACTGCTGCAGCACTCCGTTCTCACACATCAATCGGTGAAGCGAGGAACGCTGACGTCATGCATCGCTATCAGATGGCGTACCAGCAACAACAACAACAACAGCAGCAGCAGCAGTGGGAGCAGCAAATGCAGCAGTTGCAACGTTTCCTGCAGACAGTTACTCCACAGCAACAACAGCAGGTGATGATGATGTTGTTTTCTCAAATCCACCACCAGCAGCAACAACAACAACAACAGCAACAATCACACCAACATCCACCGACACCGCCAAATCGACTTGCGCAACCACCGCCGACTTTTCACCATCATCACCAGCAGCACTCGTCAATGCCATCGTCCTTCGCACCGCCACCACCGGCACCGGCACCAGCACCAGCACCACAATCACAATATCGGATGCAGAACAGCGGAGGCTATAGCCAACAGTCGCAACAGAAGACGAGAATACCGCCCACGCCTTCTTTGGCGTCCTCTTCGTCGACATCGTCTTTGGCGACAGCGGCGACAGCGGTGACAGCACCTACCTCCGTTTCCTCCTCTGTATTATCCAATTCCAATTCTGGATTTCACCGCAACCCATCGGTCTTCCTGTCTCAACAACAACAACAACAGCAACAGGAATTACAACCGTCGCCTCAAATGCAGCCCTCGCCATGGTCCATGGACTACTACTCGAATTTAGCGAATTTTTCACCGAAAGTGAGTTTGACCACGTGGAATACCTCCAATCAACTTTGAAACCTATTCTCCGTCAGATTGCAGGCACCGAGTCGCTTCCCTTCCCTTTCCTTGTCCATTTCAGTTGGCACAAATGTCACAACTGTCACAATTCCTTAAGTTGTACGACGCTCCCAATCCGGCCATTGTGGCTGCCGCCATTGCCGCTGCGGCAAATGCAGTCGACTCAACACCCCTCCGTCATCAACAGCACCAGCATCTTCAACAGCAGGAACAACAACAACAACACCAACACCAACACCATCTTCGTGCTGGTGCCAATAGCAGTAGTTCTACTCAGCCCCTGCCACCACCTCCACCACCACCGGCACCACCACCACCACTGCAACCATCTGTCTCCGCTTCTGCGTCTTCAAGAGCTGTGATGGCCCTCCAGGAGTCGGAAGCCCTTAGCGAACTGCTTCGCTTAATGGCGCAGCATCATTCACCACAATCCAACTCCGGTCACCACCACCGCCACCATCATCAGCATCAGCAGCAGTAGAAGGTACTGCCTTTCCTACCATCTGTGTAAATCAATATCGTCATTAGCATTGTCATCACTTCGCCCACCTTCCCTCACCGTGATCCCGATGGCTACAGCAGGAATGAGTATCACCCGTAAATACGCGAGTTTGATAATAAAGTGATGGACTTTTTTATCAAATGAGACATCTCTGCTTGCCAGGTCTTCGTGATGCGGTGTCTTGAGAGGCTCTAGGGGTCTTAGGTCAGGCTTGGATGGAAAGACGGCAATAGACATGGTTCGGGTTGAGAAGGCAATCTGTGGAGGGGCTGGTGTGGAGGGTATCGATGAGGTGCAGTGTTTGATGCCATGTGCTGCTCTTCTCCAACGTAAACCCGTAGTTTAAGCCAGTGCTCTGGCATGTCATCATGCACCTAAATTCATTTTCTGCCTCCTCCATCCTTGTTGTTGGCTTGGTGTGTGAAAGAGGAGAAATCCTCGATCTTGCAGGCCCCACAACGGAGGCACATCGGAAGCTCTACCACTGTTAGAATTATTTACATTAAGCCAGCAAGGTTAACAGACCAAATTGAATGCATAAAACGTACTCCTTGATAGTTACTGATCATTTTTTTTTTCGTAAATCCTTTAGTCTGCGATTTCATCCGAGGTCACGCCGATCTCCTTTCCGCTATTGCTCCGGGTTGAATAATTTTACTCAGGTGATTTATGTGTAGAATAGACTCACTCGAAAGCATCGCGCAGTCCTCAGCATGGACATATGGACAGTGCTCGCAAGAAGCAGTGTGGCTGGTTGCCAGTAATCAGGATAAAAGTGGGTGATGAGGAGCGGAGGCTTTCATTAATCCTTCCCCCTCTCGCCAGTTCGGGCACTAACAAGAGCAGCATCTGCAAATGTGAAGGTGAAAAATAGTGTCTACTGAATGCTATCAGTAGTGAAGCACATTTCCGTCACCTCGGACTTGTGGAAAGGTGGCCATGCTTTGTCGTTCTGGCCTATTCACGGCCAACCAACACCCTGATGCGTTTGTAAATAATTTTGTCAAAGTATTTGACAAGAGTTGAAGTCTTTTGACCAAAAATTGCCAACTAGGCCAATTTGCAAAAGCGATGTTATTTGAGAGGTCAGGCCTTCTTTTTTGTGACAAATTTTAACGTTGTTACAGGGCTTATTCATGAAGGAGATAACTCAGTTCGGGAAATAAGTAAGTGTTCTCCTTTAATACTCGTCCCACTGGCGCCACACACGTGACATAGTCTCCATCATCCCACTATCTTCAGTCGTGCTGAATTATGTTGCGGATGGATTTGTGGAGGTCAGAAGATGGCAAAAACCAGTACGGGATGTTCCCGTCCTTTTCTCTGGAGTGATCTAAGGGCTGTGTCAACTAATGCTATCACAAAACATTCCAGTTCTAGAGCAAATAAGATGAGGGAAATTTGCTTCCGAGTACTTGGATCTAACGCCAACTGGAACGGCACGGCCCCGAGCACCTTGAGCCAAGGCATTCCTCAGCAATACATTTTTACACTGACATAATGCCATGATATTCATCAACAAGTGTTGATCAACTTTAAATGGTAGCTTTGTATCGCTCCTTCTTGTGGACTCTATAAGAAGATTTGACCACCATGACCCAATCGGAATATGCGCTGCTCAAATTGATGCGGACCAGAAACCGCCAAACAGGATGCGGTTGGCCCTGCACCAAGTCCATCTTGCATTTGTCTTGCTGTTTTGAATCCAACCAGTCCATATGAATCGGAGTCTGGTGAAATTAGTTAGCATAAACTGGTTACTACCACTTGTCACGTATGTGTGACATGCGAGCTCAGGTAGAGTGATCGAAGCAGGACAAGCATGTGATGCTGGTAGAGTGTTTAGGGAACATAAAATGAAGTAACTTACCAGCATCATATGCATGCTCTGCTTCTATCACCCTACTCTCGCTCTTTCGTCACACATATGTGACATGTGGTGTTTATCGGTTTACGTTATCTGAACTTACTCGATGACGTTTACAACATATAAGTTAGACTAAAAATGACAGAAATAATGCACGATATTCTTAATGGAAGAACAATTGCCTCAAATTTCGCAGAACATATTCCTCACAGGTCATCGTGGTCCACCCGCCTTGTTTAATCCAATGATAACGAAGTGCCCAAACCTATTTCACACTTGTAGATGACTATTAGAACACCGCTGTCAGTGTTAGGCATGTGATGCTATTTGGCTACGGTGGCGTGTACCACCTTGGCTCAAAGAACTTGACAGCGTAGTTTATAGCTGGCTTTAGTTGTTAGAACTGGGAAGTAAATAGGCAGCTGGTAAACTAATACTTGAGAGCATCATTAGTCTGCACAGCCTTTTAACCATTCCAGCTCTTGATCAGAAAAAAGATGGACTAGGTGCGATCAGCTGAGATTTTGCCATTTTTTAGCCCTGGCACGATTTGTGTAGACCGTCACATATGCGTGACGCTGGAATTTTGCGTAATAAAAGGAAGCACTTACTCATTTCCCATTTTATATTGTCTCCCTTATGAATGAGCATCGTGGCAACATTGTTAAAATTTGACATTGCAAAAAGGACTGACCTCACAAATACCACCGTTTTGGCTAATTGGTTTATTGAACAATTTTTTGCCGTAAACTTTCACTTTTGTCAAATAGGTTGTTTTGAGTGCAGGCAAATAAAAAAAAAAAGCAAAAATACGATGATTGCATCACATTAGGGCGTAAGTTGGCTGTGAATGGGCCAGGATGACGAGGTGTGGCTACCTTTTCACAAGTTTAAGGGAGCAGCAATGTGCTTTACTACTGATGGGATTAAGTAGACACCATTTTTACTTCCAAATTTACAGATGCTGCTCCTGCCAGTGCCTCACTAGTGGTGCGATGAATTGGTATCGACGTGAGGAATGCGCCCTTTTTTTGTCGCGATTCCTGAAGGGTTCCATTTGAACGCTAATGCTAAGCACCATTCGACGTTCCTGGTGAGACCGTTCTTCATGCAAATCACTTACGGCTGTACTAGTTTGACACTTAGTCATCCTTCAAGGAGTACACCTGAGCCAGAGATCATACAAGCCAAAATGCTTGCCTTCCTGAGAGTTTCACCTCAAACTGTGAATCACTACAGCAGGCATTGTCGCTTATGCACTACGGATGTCTGACCAGGCTATCTGTGCATGCGTATCTTCGGTGACGTGAAAATTAGCTAGCAATGCGATCCCCTTCCAGTCACATTTGGTTTGCCCACCCCTCCTCAAAGCCGCTGTAGGGTCCACGGCTAGTTCCTTGGGGGCAGAGAAGAGGTGGGCGTCCTCTGGTATTCCGCTTTTGCCGCCAAGATCGAAATGCAACCTCTGCGGACTTGAGAGACTCTGTATTTGAATGCTTATATCTGATGCCATTGGCCACTTACGCACCCGCAGCAACTCCCTTTTCATAGTCGTCTGTGTTCATCCGTGTTGGGATCTACACTGAAGTTGAATTTGCTAAGTATCTGGTTAGGAGGTCGGTAGGATCCAGACCACGCAAGCACACACCCCAATTTGCAACGACTGGAGGCTCAGATTTCTTATCACATCTTTGGCAAAGCTTAAACCACCACTTCGGCATCACCTGACAGTGATGAAAGCACAGATGAAGTCTCCCACAACAGTCTCACAATCTGAAATGTATTAAATAGCAACAGCGAAAGTCGAGTTTGAAGCAGAGCAAATGTATTTAATTCACGATCTCTTAGTTACGTTGGTTTAGCGTACATTTTGCCTTTAAATTTGCCATATATTTTCTTATTTACACTTCCCACAAAAAAATCTAATTGAGTGAAAGTTAGACAGCAACAAGGTGAATTAGATGCCGAAGGCTTTCTCTCCGTCAAGAATGCACTGTTCAATTTCATACTTGAGCTTCTTAAATGTTGGTCGCTGTTCCGGCTTTGAGTCCCAGCAGGATCTCATAATACAATAAACTCTTGCCTCACACTCGCAGCCATGATATTGTGGCGAAGGCAGACGTCCACCCTCCGAAAGGAACTTACGCAACTGAATATGCGTGCAGTCTGAAATAAGTTTTGGTAAAAATTAAAGAATATTTAAAATCAGGATTAATTTGGTACCAAATGATTCCAATTGGTTAAGCAAACCAACCCTTGTACGGCGTCTCTCCATAAGTCAGCACTTCGAACATAAGGACACCGAAGGACCAGACATCGGACTTAACATTCGGATGGAAGCCGCCCTCCATCGCCTCTGGTGCCGTCCATCGGTAAGGGAAAACCTCTCGAAGGAGGGGAAGAGGGATAAAAAGGACGCCATTTATTGTACAAGTAAAACCGTACTGGGAGCGATGGAAAGTTAGACCATTTGTAAATAAGCGAGTGTGATATTCCTCTGCTGCGCGAAGTAGACACGCACTAGAACTCACCATTATCATAGTCCAGATTGAAATCAAGAATTTTGGTCAATCCGAAGTCAGCGAGCTTCACAAAGCCATCCTTGTCAACCAGCACGTTCGCTCCTCGTAGATCTCCGTGCACCACTCCCTCTTCCTCTAGGTACACCATGCCTTTCACAATCTGGACGTTCAGCCAAACAAATAAAACATGTGCGTCTATGATTGCTGACCGACTGACTGGCAGGTCAACAGACCAAACACGTGTGGGTACCGTTGATCAGTCTCCACTTCCTATGCGACATGTCTTCTCAGTGGTTTATTTAATGCAATTTTAATGCTGCTAATTATCCCTCATAACAAATCCCGTCTTATGCAAATATAGTATGCTACTGATAGCTAATGAGTAGTTGTGCTGAATATGACGAATTTCCGCTTCTTTGGTAATTGTAACAGTGGCGGTGAGATAACAAGACGATTCAACTTTCGCGGTTAATAAGTGCACTTGAAGCATTTTGATAACATTCCAACGCCAGATTGAGTTGTAGGTCACTTCAAACAAAGAACGCCTCTTGCCTAAGCCCATGATGAAACGATAAAATAACTACTAGGGTTTACAGCAGAAAGTGATTGTAAAAGCAGAACAGTGACGTTAGAATCATCTTAATATTTAGCAGTCACAGGACTTGATCAATGACAGTTGCTCAGTTTAAGCTAATCGATGACAACCTATTTCCATTTTGAGGCAAAATGGAGTGAATAAGTGGCAGGTGGAAATGGTGCAGACAAGCATTTAAAAGTGTTTTGCTACGCAACCAGATGAAGCTTCTTAGTATTAATGTCCTATGCCCCTCCCTCCTCTACTTCGTCTTGCAAAACAGAATGCGAAAAGGAGGTCAAGATTTGAAATTTCTACTGCCTTCTCTGTGTGTGTCAGGAAGGGCGGGTGAGCAATAGTGAGCACTAACCTGAACAATAATGCAAACGAGTTTGGGGTAGTCGAGTTGGTGTCCCTCAGGGGTCTTAAGGAAGTCTCGAAGTGCACCGTTGACCATGAACTCGGTGATGATGAGCACTCTGCCGTCGGGAGCGTCACAGCAGATGCCATGGAAGTGCACGATGCATTGATGTGAAAGTTTTTGCATCATTTCTACCACCTCGCGAAAGGCTTGGTCATTTGTGATGTTGAAACACCTCTTCACTGCCACTTCCATGCCACGTATATGACTCAGGTAGACCACACCGAAGTTGCCTTTTCCCACTTCCTTCCCCATCTTCACATCCTTGTGTTGAATGACATAATCTGCTTTACGTGGACAAGGCTCAATCAGACCCACCTTACCGTCGATGGGACGCGCTGAGGGAGAAAGGGCATTAAAAAGTAGTAAAACCACGTGCTGAGAGAGAGAAAAAAATTGGAAAAGAGAAGAATTACTGAAAAGACTTGCCTGTTTATTTTGAATTCTATTTTTTTTTATAAAGCACTTCCAGCGGACCACTAAAACGTTATTAGAAAACGATTGTCTTTCCTCCCATCTTTCAGTCAATGTGGGGAAGAAAGCGAAATACCGACTGTCGACAAAATCAAACCAAATGAAGGAAGCAAAGCCATGTCGACGTGTGGAACTTATGCTCTAAACATATTCAGATACTTCTTCTAAGACTCTAATAGTGAAGAACTTCCATCCAGAGGTAGGTAAATTCATCGAGTCAAAAGGCACTTAACCGCTATCTTTGATACAATTGCACGCAAGGTCCCACAAAGTGAGCGCCAAATTCAACCAGCCTCTGATGTGATGGCTTCTGGGGCGGTTATAGGTGCTCTAAATATAGTGCACCAAAAAAAGCATCATTCAGCATACTTTGGCAAAACGTTCACAACTTGGCGAGAACTGCCCAAAATAAAACACCAGAACCCAGCCTAACAAAACTAAGGACTGATGATTTTGCATATCCGGAAGTGTAAAATAATCGTGTAGACCAGAGCAATTACTTAATTCGAATCTCAACAGCGTAGAGCTTAACAAAATACGCACATACTTTAACAAAAGATGGTTTGGCAATAGCTTAATCTTCCTTTCTTTGAATATGGCAACTTACAGTGGTAGTGCATGATTAAATCCTTAAGAGTAGGGAATTGTTCATTTCCAGAAATATGGTATTTCTTTGCCTGGCCATCAAAATATACTTGAAAGTGCTTAATGTCAACTCCGCAGGCTCGGACAGATAGGTAATATGGGCTCCTGGGATCTGAAAAGCACAACACAGACATAAGGCGATGACCATACCATCCCTTTGCTCCTGTGCGAGCAGTACGCTTTTCTTTGGTCAAGAGCATTCCATGCAGTGGCTAGTCGCCATGTCATTAACCGAATGTGTCAAGGCGGGCCTGTTTTGCGTCACTGTTTGCAAAATCTTGCAAAATAATTCGAAGGTTGCCCCTGTGTTTGCTAATTTTCGTGTACAATATAAAGTTGCAAAAGGACAGTCTGTGAAAGGTGCTCACCTTTACACGGTCGGAGGATATAGGTGCCAGTTTGGACTGAGGGCAGGAGAAGTCTGCATTCCACTTCAAGACGATTAATATCATACCAGGCTTCAAGAGCAATTGACAAAGACACATCAGATGTGACACAATTCGCAGGTATGAGACCTTCCTCCTTTGTTCGTAAATTCGTTGCCAGCCACCGTTCGCTGGAGGTGTCGATCACATGAAGAAGATCACCCACAATAAAGCCACACTCATCAGGTTGTGTGGCTGTAAAACCACAAATTGCCTCAACAGGAAATGTCCCTGTAGGTGTATTTGGTTGGGAGTGTGGTGATCCCGAACTGTTGTGTAGATTTGTATACAAGTTAGATTCTTGCCGTGAAGGAGGTTGCGCATCTACGTATTCGTGTGGCTTAGGCGAAGGGATTGTTTCTTGTCGTGGAAGAGTTTGCAGACGATCGCCTTTGCCTCTTCTTCTGTTACGCAACTTGCGAAAAAAGTGATGACGCCACATTTTTGAAATCTAAAATCAGTATAGGCAGCACATAAGCTTTTGACCTATGCAGATCCAGCTAAATGTGTCAAAACTACTTAGAACCTACCGGAAGTAGGAATGTGTTGTCGAATTCAAAAATTGCAATCTTAATAATCTAAGCCTTGCAGTCTTTGCAGGCCTAAGCTAAAGTCTTATTGGCATGTGTCTTTAGTTGTACAAAAATTTATTAGTCCTTCTGCACAATGTTAATAAATAAAAACATTTGCTTATGCTGACATGCCCTTTACCTCCTCAGAGGGACACATCGTGTTGGTAGCATACGTTAGGTGTCTTTCATAACCAGTGGATTAGAACATTAGAAACTGGTAAGGTTCATGTAGAAGGTATGATTTTTAAGCATTAAAGTGACTCACATAAAGCCAACTGACACAAGAACTCTGTGCTGGAATTTCTAAAGTGACACACGACCTTGAAAAATGTGCAGTTAAGAGATATAAAGACAAAGGACTGTTTTTAAAAATAAATAGTCCAGTAAAAGGAAGTAACTTTTTAAAATGAGGCAGGCTATATGTCTCTGTTTTTTTGGCCTAATTTCACTAGTTCATCTGCGTAGATTTGTTTTTCCTATTACGGGCCACCTAAATTGAAGAAAGTAAAATATTTTGGCCTGTGCTACTCGTACCTTGGCTTAGAGAATTGCTTGAGTGATGCAAAAGTAGTTTTATGTGTAAATGGCATGTCATAGTGCGTATACGTTTATACTGCAAAAATAGCATAAGTCTAAAAATTATGAGTGTGCTTTTGATAAGTACATATAACGTACTTAGTCGTGTGTTTATATATATACATACATTTAAGTACACACGAAAAATTTGACTTATATATGTCAGCGACTACATGTTTGTGGTTGGAGGTGTAGAAATCGTCCCACCTACTGGCAACCAACTCGGAGAAGGTCAATTTATGGTCTCCCGTTTAAACCCACTCCACACACTGCTGTTTTTCCACCGTAGCTGGTCTGGTTACGTATACTTCAGAGTCAGACCACTAAGACGTACATAGTGGAGAGAAAGAGAATGTGAAAAGTAGCAAACAAACAAAAGCACACCAAGGGATGCGAGTGGATCACTAGTGGAAGTAAAGCCAGCGCTCATTGCAGGGAGACGAATCTCCAGTAGGCATTCGTAATTCCTTGTCCTCACACGGCTAGAACGCTGTAAAAGCAGTAAAGTGGCACACCATCTCTTTTTGTGGTTTTGATATTGACTCAGTATTGCTTCACAAGTAAAATTCCTCATTCGTCTCTATCTTAGGCGTTAAACATACTTGGCTCATCTGCAGTTTCATCTTTGAAGCAGCTGCTTACCACAGTGTGCTTTTGGCATTAAGCCCTTCATTCTGTGAGACTGGTCTGTAAAGGGTGTGATGCCCTGCCAAAATGATGCCTTGAAGGGGTTTTCACGGTCCAAAGGGAACTCGGCGAAGACGGTAATGGCTAGATCTGAAGGGTCGTTATAATAGAGGGCTTGTCGCTTAGAGGAGTGTGGTGGAACAAACGAAATTCGCAACGTGATTTGATGCAATGTAAGCTTAAACTTCTTCCGAGCTTAGGTTGTTTGAGTTCTGCATTTATAATGTATTCTTCTGGCAAATAGGGCAGAAACTCCACAAATCGGTTATGCATGCTCCTGAGCCTCCTGCCATTGTACTTCCTCCAGGCGATATGGTCTCTATCTCTCCCAAGTACACACTCAGTAGAATAGGGACAGTAATCGACAAAGTCAACTTGAAACCACATGAGATGTGACGAGGGTGCTATGTCGTCAAGCGAATCCCCGTTGCTCTCCCCTGCCCAGGCCCATGCTCTGTAGGCATTTGGCTTTGTAGTACTTCATCCAGTTGAATTGATACTTTCATGATTTGGCTTCCTGATCTTTTCTTAGACTTGACAGGTACATATTCTCTGCCAAACTTCGCCTGTTGCATATGGGGTAATCCGATTGGTAATATCAGACTGAAACCCACACCTATCGACCCTTGACTAGAAACCACCACACCACCACCACAACGCCACCACACTCACAGAGGCAATGAGAGGAAGTGAGCAGGAGCCGAGAGGACAGAACAGTAAGGAAATGTGAATTGGGACAGTCGAATAGTTTGCGCTACATTTTAGCTTTTTAACTCAACGTGAGGTGGAAGAGTGACTGTGCCTTGCGAACCCACTAGAACAGTGGCCTCAAACACAGACTGACATTTGCTAAGAGAGCTAAATACTTATCTTTCTTTATTTTAACTTGAATTACAACCTAAACCATTGCCTCAAACCCAAAAAGGCCCCTAATTGCTACATCTTTAGGGAGGGGATCATCCAGATGATGGAATTGAGGCGCAATAGATTCCACGACGTAGCAGCCTAGATGATCACGCATAAGTACTGCAAAAAAGTGAGTTAGGTAACATCAGACTGACATTTTCAACCAACTTTAGGCATTTATTCCTCCAAATTGAGCAAACTTTTTCTTCCCTTCTTTTCGCGAATTTCCATTGAGGACATTTTCATGGGCAATAGCATTGCGCACTGTCGTTCTGCTTGTGTATCAGTTCAAACATTTGCATATTAGTTGGTTGTGGGTACATACCATAGAAAAATCACATTTTACCATGGTTTTTCACTTATTATATTCCATGATCATGGGGATCCTTATTTGAGCTGACGTGTCACTTTTGTCGAGGTCGGTAAACAATCAGATGTGCGTCTGCCTAAGGATGATAATTTTGCCAATGCATCTTGTGGTAACTGAAGCTACTAATGACTGAATATGGACAATTATATGGAAGCATTTCATGAAGGCATAGTCCCACACGATAGAACAGCCATGTGCCGATTCGCAGGAGACTGGTGTCTACATTTCTGACCTTTCTTAAACTCGCGAAATAAGATGGATCACAAACTGTGTGCGGCAAAATTTGCCAAGTTCTTATTTAAGTGATTCTACAAAAGTATTTTGACTGCAATCTATGTACGGGTCCTCAGTAAGTGTATAATGTGTTCGCCTATTATGAAACAAAACCAATTTATGTAGTGCCTAAGTTGAGACGACGTGAGAACCGTGACTAAATTTGGAAAATTTTTTAGTGACCACACAATATGTTAACAAGTCACTTGAGCCGTAATGGCTGCTCTCAGGAATGGGTAAATTTGTAAAAAGGAGCTCTACAATTCCCTCGACTTAAGCCTCATGTTTCTGCATGCTACTGCTTAAAAATCAGTAGATCAGGGTGGTATTACATTATGGTATTTTTAAAGACGACGTAAGCACACGTCACAGCGATGATTTATTAGGAAGCAGAATCAGTGACTGGCATTTGTACTGCTGATGCAATGCTTAAATTGTTTCTCTAATTCTGGCCTGCATTCAGGGGCAGCTAAGGCTCCGCCTCTAGCCTTCCGCTAGGAGGTATGGCCCACGGATCAAACCTACGGCGTGCCCTAACACTTTCACATGTCGATGATGCCTGCCATATTATTGTGACGTCTTTCGTCTCCATGAAGGATTCGGTATGCTACAATGACTACGTATAAAGTCAACCGGGACATCAAAGCCAAATACCCTGGTGGTTGCTACTGCAATTAAAGCATGAGCAAGAGGGAAAAAGGGCATACGCTGCAGACAGGGATGTAGAATATGTCGCTGCTGTTTACGTTACCTGTTAAAGTGGTTTAACACCCAATTTCTTCTGTCCGCTGGCTGGATATAATCGAAAGTGACTGGAAGGAATAGATGAGAAACTTTATTCCAAAGGAACTATTGCGAGTCCCTCTTTTATCCGATGGCTCTCTCTTGGGCAAGTGGTCTTACAACTGGCATTGGGCATGCGAGATGGCCAGCGTACTCCTCTACCATTTCACGTGATACTGTCCCTAGACAGGAACAACATCTACACTCAGAGGGATTATCAATGTGGATGTGTGACTGTTTCAGGACTGCTGGCTTAAAATTGAGCTAGGTAAAATGTGTGCAGAAAAGTGCTCTCATCCTTCCGTGGCCCACCTCATTCACCTTTTTGCAAGCACCCAACATTCAACTCCTCTTCAACATAATTTGCCTTTTAATGAGGGAGCAACTCTAACTGTTAACTTGGCTTTAGGAAGGTTTTGAGACTACCCGAACAGTGATGTCATGGTTTGGTTATTCCCAGCTATTCTTGGCCCTGCCACATGTCACAACTGGTCACTCAATAGTAGGACAAGTGGGGGAAAATACAATCATGCAGCTATATTCTAGGCTGTATGATTGGAAGAAAAGTGTGCAGCAGTTGCACTAGGAAGCACACCAAATTCAATTTCTGTCTCGGGAATATTCATTTGGTTCAATGGTCCTTACCAGGTTCAGTGGATGTGGACAAGGCCATAAGAAACACCTTTACCTCCTGTGGCGTACTCATATTCATAAGGCCGAAGACATAATTCGCAAAGACATTCACTCGCGCAACTTCGTCGAGACGATCAGGCTGCTTCTTGCCTATATTCTGCTTAATCGGAAAATTTAGATCACACAAGAATAGGTGCGGGTCCTCAACACCTCAACTACCTTCTTTTCTACTGCTCTCCTTCTACTGTCATCATCCAGCTGTAGTTGAATGTTCATTCAACACCTTTGGAACTGCACTAAGGCCGAATTAAGGAGCCTGATTAAAGTGGAATAATCAAACTCTGCCTATTGGCATATACTAAACTTCCACGTTAACACACAATTAGAATCGCTCTACCAGTCTCATACATTTTTGAGAACAAACCACAGTGGCAATTTTATCAGCCCTGGGGTGGAGCCATTCGATTTGGGTGTAACAAGCGCACTCTCGAAATCGGACCGCGATACTTCTTGTGTGGGAATGCAGTCCACTTTGTGTAGGACTCTTAATTACATTTGTAAATACGATTGTAGCGCTTATCACTGGGCATCTTTTGCGAAATCTAATATTCCAAAGCTACCGTTGGTCAACGAAGCTGTGGAATATCACCTCCCACTGTCTGTGAAGTGGTCTTTACGCTTTAAACTTCTTTTCATGATGCCCTTCTTTCTACATCCTTATTTGAAAGCCCTCCGCGGCGGTCGACACAATCATTTTGCTGCTCGATGACACAACTCACTTCAGCTACTTTCAAAACAGCAGCTTTCCCTGCAGTTACTTTGGTAGTCCCAGCTGGAAGAAACGCTTAATGTGCAGCAGAAATAAATTGTGATGAAAAGTGTGGAAATGGCTTTACTTGAATTACAACAAAGGAGTATTTTTACCATGTGAACAGTGATTGATGTTGGATGGCTGCTAGCAGCAGAAATGTGGGTAAAAGTGTGCACGTCGACCCGGATGCTGGAAGGCCTTGGCATAACAATTGCTTCAGCTCGATGGCTTGGCCTTCATAAATGAGCAATCTCTCCATTTTACCACTTCAGCGTAACACGCTGCACCAACATTTCTCTACCGATATACTCTGAGGTGCTTTCACTACGTTTGCTGGACGAAGAATTCTCGGGATGGTGCCACACGTGCAAGATGTAGGTAGCATTGCATTGCCCTTTGACCTGCAAATGACACCCTAAAGATTTTACACTTCAGTATTAGCGTTACTGCATGTGTTTCAGCACATCAAGCAACAACGAGCTTCTCACTCTGGGTAATTTGGACGCCTAAGTTATGACGCCACAACCGCACCACACTGGCGGACATATTGAACTGCAAAGTAAGAAATATTGCAAGATATCTGTAAGGTTTTATTTTGGATAATTGCAAGTAAATTCGAGCATCATGTGCTCCGAGAAATGCCTAAAGAAATTTTTTGAGCTGAAGCGTTTAAAGTTCTCTTCATGTGAGTCCATTTAAACCCTTGAAATAAGGTTTGGTGCATTCTTGTTTGTGTTCAGTCCTTACATTTATCATTTCTATGTCTCCGTGGCGGTTGGGTGGCACCACTCAATTTGGGTGTGACAAAGCAGAGCGCGGTACTCGTTGTGTGCGAATGCAGTCCACCCGGCGTAAGATTCTTAAGCACATTTATCATTGAATCCACCCGTTTGATCATGACGCTTATCAATGCGCTGTGTGCTGTGCCAATCACACAAGACATGACTGCAGAGAGTCGGAGAGCGCAATGAGCAGTAGGACATGAATAGAACAACGATTTCATCACCTTCAGTACTTGAAGCGTCTACTAAGAAGAAGAGTGAAGCTAAATAGGCAGATGTCAGTGAAGGCAGGTGAATTAGGATAATAAGGTGTGGATGGATGGGCAGAGAGGGATGTAGAAGGAAGGGAGTTGGTCAAATCTTCCACCATGGCAAAAGACCCTTCATTGTATGCGCAACTCACTGTCGATGGAATAAGACTTGATAATTTAAAGTGCTTCATCTGACTGATTCCACTTTTTCATGCTTTGCAGTACATTTTGTATTTCATATGGCAGTTGCTGAACATAATATTTTGTTGCGGACATACGATGCAGGGTAAATGTGCGTGTAGGCGATTTTCCGCTTCTGGCAGTTGAATGCCAGGGCGTCTGTGGCACGTGTCACAGTGCCGACTACTCCTCTACTAAGCGTTTGTCCTCTTCGTCTCATGCAGTCTTCTCTTTCCCAGAGGGAAGTTGGAAGTGCTGCTCTCCTTACTTATGTTAAGGAATTGCAAACCGATAGGATCTACTAAGACTAAACTGAATTCCCAATTTTTGCCTCAGAAACCTTTCTTAGATTGTCACTCCTGTAGTCACAGGTAACACTTGCCATTTGGTTCCTTCAGATTGTTCCTCTTCCCCTGTAATCCTCGTATTTCTCAATTTGTGACGGTGACAAGGATGGGCTGCACGAAGTTGGCCCTTCACCTTCATCACTAACCTCAGCTATTCTTTACAGTTCAGTCCGTATCCGATAGAGCGTGAACAATATCCCAGTTTTTTCCATATATGTGCGACATACACACTTATGGATCCACAGTTGAACCTGCACCGGCTACTTCCTTCCCCAGTCGGCTGCATTATTACCAGCAAATTAAGAAGCGCTTTTTTTGAGCAATAAAAACAATCACTTCTGGTAAAGGCGGCCTGAGAAGTGGACGGGCGACACCTCCCTATTTGGCACCTCATAGTCATTAGGGCATTGTCAGTCACGAGTTAATGACTTGGTACCTCTGCATTTCTGCCATTCACACTTCAACTTGGCACAGACACCAATGATCACGCCAACGCTCCATCAGAGGCGCAGTGAAAGCGGCGACTGGCGGTATGCATCATCACCTTCGTGCGTGCAGCTGACAGCTAAGAAGAGAAAGTATTTGTAGGTGGCAGCACCTGGTTGGAGGCGAAAGGGCGCGCATTATGAACTGCTCTGCATGATTAACTGCAATTTGTATAAAAGGTTGCACCACTCGTGCTTGTCACCATTGTCAAATCATACAAGCAAACGTGCGTGCATTCCACGGAAGCATGTCAACAAGTCCAGCTATTGGCATCGATTTGGGTACAACCTACTCCCGCGTCGGTGTCTTCCACCACGGCAAGGTGGAAATCATCGTCAATGGTGAGGGCTACCACTCAACGCCCAGCTACGTGGCCTTCATTGATGGCTTATGCCTCATTGGTGATGCCGCAAAGAACCAGGTGGCCATAAATCCTGCCAACATTGTATTCAATGCATAGCGTCTACTCGGACGTCATTTTAACAATAAGGCAGTGCAAGACGACATAAAACACTGGCTATTTAAAGTCATAAATTCAGAAGAGGAGCCGAGGATCGAGGTAGAAAACCGCGGTAAGACGAAGCATTTCGTGGCTGAGGAGATCTCGACCATGATCCTGCTGAAGATGAAGGAGACAGCCGAGGCGTATTTAGGCAAGGAGGTGACAGACGCAGTGATCTCCGTGCCATCACACTTCAATAATCGCCAGCGTCAGGCGACGCTGGACGCAGGGAAAATTGCAGGGTTAAATGTACTGCGATTAATTAATGAGCCAACCGCAGCTGCTCTGGCATACGGCATGGACAAAAAAGTAGACGAACAGCGCAATATGCTT
>NW_020170499.1:208396-227188 GCF_000524195.1 Echinococcus granulosus
TCAATGTGTCTATCTTGTCAATAGAGAATGGAAAATTTGTAGTAAAGTCGACTGTTGGTGACGGCCACTTTGGTGGCGAGGACTTTGATTCTCAACTAGTGGATCACTTTGTGGAGAAGTTCAAGCAGGACAACAAAGGGGTGAAATCGACACTGAGCAAGAAAGGCATCTGCCGACTAAGAAGTGCGTGTGAAAAAGCAGAGAGGATGTTGAGTTCGACTGATTACGCAAAGGTATGCATAGAATTGTTATTCGAGGGCATCGATTTCCGTATGACCCTCACACTGGCCCGTTCTGAACACTTGTGCTCTGACTTGTTCAGCAGGATGCTGGATCCGGTAAAGAAGGCATTAAGTGACGCGAATTTGGACAAGGCTGATGTGGAGGAGATAGTGTTGGTGGGTGCGTCGACAGGCATGCCAAAGGTGCAGCAGTTACTGCAGGACTTCTTTGATGGCAGAAAATTGAACAAGTCCATAAATCCTGACGAGGCAGTGGCATTCGGTGCAGTGTTGCTGGAGGCCAAGTTGAGTGGTGATAAATCAGAAGCGATGCAGAATTTTAAGTTGCTGGAAGTGGCACCAAACACACTGGTATTGGACACCCAAACAGGTGTGATGACAACGTTGATAGAGCGTAACACGCCAATTCCAACAAAGCTAAAAAAAGACCTTAATTCCCAACTATAACCCATTTGGAATGATACGTAACGTCAAAGCAGTTAACCAATTTGGGAGACAAGTAAAACAGGATAAAATACCTGTTAGATGGACGATGTACAATCAACCTTATCAATATGGCAATGTGTCGGGAGTGTCGATCCGGGTGTATGAGAATGAGGGCGCAGAGATGGATGATGACCACTTATTGGGCCAGTATACGCTCCCAATGTTGCCGCATGGAGTGATTGAGTTTGATGTCACATTCGATATTGACGACAATGGCAGTCTCATTGTTTCAGTGGCATACATAGGGTCAGGGACTCCAAATAATTTTACCCTTACTTGTGGGAGGAGCCGTCAATCAGAGGATGAGGTGGGTCGTATGGTGAATGATGCGGAGAAGCTCAAGCAGGAGGATCGGGAGGAGAGAAGCAGAATGGCGGCAAAGTGTATGCTGGAGGACTACATCTGCAGCATAACATCAAATTTGGGAAAGTAAGACACAAAACAGAAGATGTCGGAGAAGTTTTGACAGTATTTACTCACGATGTGTGACGCGACTATTAAGTGGATGGACTCCGAGGAGCACGCCTTGAAGGCGGACTACGAGCTCATGTGCAAAAATTTGGAAAACGTATACGGCTTCATTATGGAGACATATAAGAAATGAGAAATAAACTAATGTTCAAATTAAACTAACTCTCATTCATTCATCAAAAGAGGACTAGGATATGATACCTGGAATCCTTTGATTGTGAAACTCATTGAAAAATTGCTCGTTTACACAGCGGTGGCATTGCAGCCAGACATTATTTAAAGACAATGATAGGGTTGGAGGTAGGGGGTTAAAGTTGGGGTTTGGGGGTAGGGTGTCTAGCACTGTCTGCCTGTCTGACAGCGCTTCTTCTTGGTGCCCAGTCAAATTCAATTCCCGCTTTTAGTGACTCATATGCACCTTGATGGAGATTTAAGCTAAAGTTTGGCATCACAAGCAATCCTCACTTCTTTACCCTTCCCCGACTAGTGCTAATATATGACCTCTACTTTATCCCATTTCCCCTGCCTCCACGTGCATGTGTTGGTGATTTTGTTGACAATTATGGAGGTGAAGCATCTCCCTGTCCACCAATAACTCCGTGCACTCCGCATCCACAAATAATTTACATCGTCGAGGTCAGGTTGATTCTCATTTTACTCAGACAGCGGTTTTCGTGTAAGAGTAATCTATCTGCATTTACAACTTGAAGGAAAGATTAGATTAGCTAAAACAACGCAAATGTGTTTTTTCACCGTCGCAATCAGCCTAGCTATCATTATACTTTGTAGGCTTTTTAAATGATTCCAATTAAAGGATTTCAAATAATTCGACTTGATTTAATTTTAAAGGCGGAATAATCATTTCGTGAAAAAGGTCAAGCATTTTGCCCTACCTGAGGAAAATAGACACATAGCAGTGCAGTATTTGGCTAAAAATGTATTTTCGTGCATTTTATCCACTTGGACTCAAGCTTTGAAAAACGAAAGACATTCATTTACTTTGCCACCCTTAACCACCTCAATTTATTTCTACACACCCCTCCCCCACCCCACATTTCCCCCATGCTCCTGCCTTCACCGACCCTTCCCTGTTCAATTTAGTGCTCCTTACCTTACTGTTAATGAAATCGGTTCTGCCTGCCTGCCCTACTGCTTGTCATTCTCTTCGCCTCCCTGCAGCCACGTCATGCTTACGACTACAAAGGTATTTGGGTCAAGCACAAGGAGACTGCATTCTCACACCGCGATTTTCGCGCTCTACCCTCAACGGCGCTTTTGTCATACCTTGAGAGAATGGAGCCACCCAACTTCTGCTAAGACGCAGAGCTAGTTAATGTGAGTAATTGCAGTGCGAGGAAAGGACTGCTTACGAATCATGAGAATGCGCTACACGATTTATCAAGAGCTTATTTTGATTCACTTTTATTGAAGTGATGGCGCTTTGGCTCAAAAAATTTCGGTTCTACTTGCAATCATCCGAAAGTAAACTTCACTGTAATGTATGTATCGGCACTAATTCATCTCCTTGTTAGGTTGCAATTAAAAGGACACTTAATTTCCAAATCTACCGAAAGTCATATGTATTAAAAAGTGGATGCCGTAACTGAGACGACCATATTCCTTGAACTAAGTGTTGGGATGCTGCATGACGTGGTGTAACACAACCGGCAAAGCTAGTACTTAAGAGCAAAACTTATAGGTTATCATTTCCTGCTCAGAGGGCTGTGCCATATTGCTTGCCCCTCAGTTGACGTTTGCGACATGTGACACCGCTTGCGTGTGTGGCATTCTCCCCTGCACTGCTCTGTCCGGCAAACGTCGTGGATGCATATCAGTGCGTGTTGGTGGCAAAACATTAATGCGAAAGCACATTGAGCATGTATGGAAAGCTTGTCGCTGTAAAACTCAACTACTTAATCTCACCAGAGTGCAGTTGGCTAATGCCGTTGTCTTCTCAACCATCCACTTTCTCCATTCTCATTTTGACAATTCTGTCAAATACCAAACAGTGTAACACTTAAACATGCTTGAGGTAAATGCTCGAGGGAATCATCAAGCATCTACTTATGTTTTATTCCACTTGAGTTTGACTGCCAGTCATGCTCATAAACCTTACCACTTGCGAACAGACTTAACCGCATCCACTACTGCAGTAAATTTTAGCTGCAAAGAAATGTATTAAAATGTCTGAATACATCCACAAAGCCGACTTTCGTTGGAAAATGCATGCAGAACTACCATCTCACTCTTAGCAGGGCCAAAGTTCCGGCTGCCTAAGTGATTTGTGTAAATTTGTCCGTGTGTTTCTAACAGTGATGTATGAGCTTGACTTAAGGTTAGTCGACATTTATGCATTACGGCAGCATGTACTAATAAGCAAGAAGTCACAACATCAAGGCCAACTTAGAATTGCCTGTAACCTGCCTCAATCTCTCTGTCATCTGAGGCTACATATTACTCATTTGGCTTGATTCGTGATTAACGGACCTGTGCATATCTCCATCTCAAAAAATTGCGGTGACACAGGTTTTCAACGCTGAGTTCTTCTGTATCAGCCAACACAAGTGATCAGAGGGAATAAAATGTGAGCATAAAATCTTTAATCTTTCCCACAAAAAGAGTAACCTCCACCGATACCTCAACACATTGACTTAAAGGGTTTCATGCGAAGTTCAATGCATATGAATGCATCAAAGCCAGCGGAGGCAAGAAACCCGCAGTAGTCTATTTTGCGGAAGCCGGTTTGCACTGATCGCCACGCAACTAATGAAGTGGAAATGAGAGACTGTCAAGGTTTCTATTACCAAGCCAATAGTTTCACTTCCGGTCAATTGCTTCTCTCATTGGCTACTAAGAAAAAAAGACTCAGATACAGAAATTCAATTTTTAAATGCTCACTCACATCGCGCAATCGCCTCCAATATTCAGGCTGAAGGGGAGGAAAGGCACCTGAATTGGCCCCATCCTCAAAAAGCACGGGACTGAGGTGGCACACGCCCACGGCCTTGTGCGCCTCCATGGCTGTTTTGCGCGGCTTCGTGGCCTGTGCGAGATTCAGCATTCCTAATCGCAGTGCCATCAGGGTGGCGTTGTTGTGACTGAAAAAAACATAACTTCACAAAATTCCTCCTCCATTCCTTCACGTTATACTGAAATCATCGACACCGCGTCGTTGCACACCACATCACACTGTCACGTGCATTCACTCACATCTCCACTTTTAGAATCCCTACTTTACCACTTCCCTTCAATTCTACTAATAACTTTGCCTCTTACTTCTACTTCACTCTCTTTCCCACTGCCTAGGAGTCAATCCGGTTGACTGTTAGCATGTCCAAATCTGTATACATGCCTTCACCTTTTCATTTTCTCATCTATTCGTCTCTTCACCTCTCCGCCTTTTCCTCATCGCTTATCCATCCGTTGGTTAGTCGTTTGACGGAATGGCTGGGGATAGTTACAGTATACCTCCTGTGAATTGTGTGGGTCTACATACTGCAGGAATGCACTGTCCGGTCGCTAGAAGCGGGTGGCTGTTCAGAGATTAATCAATTACCTTCTCAAAGAAAAGGTGGTCTAAAGCGAATTTAGCAGGCAATGTCATACAAGAAAAACATTGTTGCCAATAAACCGATATGTTACGAAGAGAACACGCACAAAATAATTGGCCAGACACTAAAAAGACAAAGTTACACAAGAATATAGCTCGGTTCTTTAGGACAAACAGCATGAAGCGCTAGCCCAAAGCCAGCACAGATGCATTGGTTCATCCAATCAGTTGCCTCGTTTTTTCATTGGTCACCTGCAACCAATTACCTGTCAGGGGAGTGCGGTGATTCGTCCATTGGCTAATAAGCAGTCAGAGTATGGATTGGAGACACCTCGAAGAATGATATGAAGACCGAAGCTATTCGTGCAGTTCCCACGATTTGCAGCTGCTGATTTGACGTTCGTGAGAGATGTCGCCTTGAATTATTACATTTCCCTACAAAATTCCCCTTCCTACTGATAATGTATCATAAATTCTAACCAATTCTCCATCTCCACATCACGTCTGTGATTCTACGGTAGATGATGGTGTTTAGGCTTGCAAATTTCATTAATTATTTGCATTTACTCAGCTGATGGTAGATGTCCATATAAATCGTTCCCTAAACACGATATCACATCGTACAGGCTTACACTAATTACCCCCAAAAAGCAACGTCTTCGTCACTAGAAGATCGCTTTGCTGAGAGATAGACATTATCTTCTTCTGGAAATATGACAAATCAATCACTCTGCACATGGTCTAACATCTTCTCCCTAAAAAGATGAGCTTATGCGTCATAGGTCAAGAGGTAACTTAGGGAGTCAATGTGGGACGGACATCATAAATTAAAGCCTTTTTTACCTTTATTACTACCACTTTGATTTTACCTTAATATATGCCCTTTATATATCACATGGTTGACCTCTGCGTGCGAAATTAGTCTAAATTGGCATCAAATGCAGCGATAATGAAACTATTTCATCTGCCATGCATTGATTCATCGTTCTTACTTCTGCAGTCTTTGCTTTATTTTTTCCTCCTTTATTCATCATATGCTCACCAATTCCTGCTTCTACAATTTACGCTTCATCTACCAATCGTTGCGCCTGATTTCTCTTTGCCATTTGTCTGTTCAGAGGATCAGTTGATAGTGGGGTCGTGATAGGATATTCTTTCCTTTTCCTGCAATTTATATTAGCCAGCCCAAGGTTTTCAGTAGGCAGCAGCATCACTTGCGTTGTGTGGTTCATCCACTAACGCTTTGCTTAAGCCCGATCGGCCTCCCTTGTTTCACTGCCTCTAATCAAGTCCCTTAGCCAAACTACAATGCTGGAATAGAAAGCGGTAATTGGGTGGCGAGTTGAGAAATTTGAACTTTCTCCTGTCCATTATTTTTATTATTGACGTTAAAGGGCAAGTATTCACTCACCCACCTCTATTACAGCTAATTATTCTTTTCTATTCCCTTACAGACTTCTTTAACTCGTTTGTCTTCATATAATACAATCGCATTCACCGGTTTACCCATTTTCCTAATAGGCAAATTTTCGCCACCCACCAGTTTGTCTTTGACTGACCCTTGTAAATTTGCTTTGCCTTTTTCAAATTGGCTACACTGCCTCACCCACCATTGATGATGATCGCATTATCTATTCCGAATCCGTTTATCCATCTACGCTACCTGTCTGCTTCTGATCTACTTATTCACCAACGAATTAGATAATATTTGCTTTATTCACTACTTTTTTTATCTATTTATGCTATTTGGGTCTATCTAACCATCATCACAAGGCTGGAATTCATTAATGTTTAATTGATAACTAATCCTACATGCCATCCATTTTACATGCATTCAAACATGGACAACCTTCTCCTCTAGATTTTGGAAATCGGCAAGAGGTAATTATTCCGCTATCTCTCTCCGCCTCAGGCAGAAAAGGAAGGACCTCAACGTCAATGTCATCCAACGTGGCAAAAGTGGTAGAGTGCCATCCCATTACCCGACGTTCTGCAGTGTTTTTGGCTGCTGTTTAGAAGGGTAGGCTGATGCCCTCCACGTTGGAACTTCGAGCTCTGGTTTCGTTGACTCGTTGATTAAACTGTTGTATGATCAAGCTTTTAATAGACATGTTGAATTCAAAATGGCGAAAATAATGACAGGTTTTCCTTATAGACAAACTATTTTCTCAAATTTTGCAAAATATTTCTCATTGGCTGGTGTGGTCTTCTCTCCTTATGGAATCCGTGATAGCGAACATCTCAAAATTGTTTCACATATATAGGTGACTTTAAGGACATCGCTGTCAGTGTTAGGAATGTAGTACTACTCGGCTTCAGTAACGTGTACTGCCTTGGCTTAAAGAACTTGGCAGCGTATTTTTAATTTGTCGTCAGTTGCAAAAACCGGGAAGGCACGCTGTCCCTTTTAAATTAATATTTTAAACGACTTTAGTCTAAGCAGCTTTTAACTATTTCGGTCTTTCGTCAATGACAGACGCTTAGAGTACAATTTGTTTTGCTTTTTTGGCCTTAGCAATCGCACTCTCGGCACCATTTGTTGGGAGCGTCACGTATGTGTGACGCTGGCATCGAGTGTAATAAAGGGAAGCACTTTCTCATTTCATTATCTCCTTAATGGATAAACACTATGAAAAGATGGTTTACTTTGACATTGCAAGCAGGATCGATCTCACAAATAGCATCGCTTTTGCCGAATTTGTCCATCGGACAATTTTTACCTTTAACCTTCAGTCTCGTCAAATAGGTTGTTGAAAATGTAAGTAAATGTCGAAAAAGGTAACAAATACGGTAATTTCATCACATTAGAACGGAAGTTGGCTGTGAAAAGTGTGGCTGCATTTCTGCAAGTCCAATAAAGCAGAAGTGTTTCTCACTACTGATAAAATTCAGTAGAAACCATTTTTGCACTCAAATTTGCAGAAGCCGAAACTGCTAGAGCCTGAACAGAGGTGCGATTACTTGTTATGGGGGTTAAGAGTGCATTTATTTCTTTTACCGAGATTTCTAAAGGGCCTTATTTGGTCCCTAATGCTAAGGACCGTTCGAAGCTCGTAGTGAGGCCATTTTTCATGTAAGCCACTAAGATTAAATAATTCATCCCAGAGCTATAGGAGGGAGGAGAAGAGCGTAGCATCAGATTAGGTGATAAATCGAAGGACTTATGAAAAATGACCAGTAGATCTCATGAGGCACCTTATGTGCACTCATTTTGGTCTGCCTACATTGCTGTCTGAAATCAGCGTTTTCGCTGATTTGGTTATCCAAAGTCCATTTCTTTTAAGGCAAGTGAAATTGAGTCACCTTTTTGAAGTAAGGAAGGTAAAATGAAATAGGATAAAGGAAATTACCGGGAATTTGGAACCACATACCACTTTCGAGCTGGATGAGTACCAGATCGTGGACAATGCGGTGGAAGATATCTGCTTCTATTCCATCCACCTGCCAGAGCAGGCTATCCAGTTTTAGCGCTTTTTCTTTCGCTGTTGCTAAACACCTGCTCTTTATATGGTATTGACGCAGCAAATGAAAAGCAAGTCAGGTCTAAATTGACCTAGCAGTTCGGGTGTTCTAGTCTGCTACAGCCCGCTTTACTTCGTCAGAGATTATGCTAGCAAAACTGCGAGCATGCATTAGAGTCGCATCTAAAACTGGGAGTCACCGCGACAGAAATTGCCCCTTACGTGCCACGGATGTCCGAGCAAGCCATCTGTACATGCATAACTTCGGTGATGTGGAAAGTAGTTGGCAATAGATCCTCCTCTCCGGTCACATTTGGTATACATATCTCTCCTCAAAGTCATGGCAAGGTCCACGACTAGTTTCTGGGGGGCAGAGAAGATGTTGATGTCCTCTGGCCTGGCCTTGCTGTTGTGTCCCCAAGACCGAAGTACAACCTCCTCCGACTTGAGAGGCCCTGTACTAGAATACTTACATCTAGTGCCATTGGCCACTTATGGACTAGCCGAAGCTTCCTCTAAGCACTCATCTGCGTTCAATTGTGATGGCATCTACTCCAAAGTGTGATCTACTATATGTCTGGATGGAAGGTAAGTAGGATCCAGACCAGGCAAGCACAAACTTCAATTTGTAACTACTGGTGGCGCAAAATTCTTATCAGGAATGCGGCGAAGCTCAAACATCCACATGGGCATAACCGAAGGGTGATAGAGGTGGTAGCATAAATGATGTCTCTCACAACGGCCCCACAATCCGTAGGCGGCGTCGCAAACAGCATGATGAAGTCCTATGGGAGCCTTTTGCTTCCTTAGGCAAGCTTCCATCCCTCACCACACTTTGGCAATGTACTGCATCAGACTTTTCTTTGGATATGGTATCCATTCTACTCTCTTCCGGACAACATTTTAAAATGTGGTCATTGGAAACGATGCTGTTCAGACAAAACGAAGGTTAAGATGACCAAATTACAACGAATCAAATTACACAGCATTCAATTAATTTTGTTTAAATGTCTATGTTTGTCCTCTCAAACCTACTGCTACGGTCACACACTATAAAGTATTAAGTAGAAGCAGTGGAAGGTCGGGTTTGAAATGGAACAAGTGCATTTATTTTACTGTCTCCTGTTACGTTGGTCTAGCGTATATTTCACCATCATATTTGCTACATATTTTCTGATTTACACTTCCTACACTAAAAAATCCAAAAATAAGTGAGAGATGGACAGCATCATGTTGAATTGGGCGCCATACACTTTTCGTTACTAAGAATGCATTTTCAGCTTTTAGTTTCCTTAGTGTTGGTCGCTATTTCGGTTTTTCAGCCCCAGCAGGATACCATAATGCAATCAATTCTTGCCTTGCACTCACTGCCATGGTATTGCGGCTAACAAAGACGTCCATCCCATAAAAGGCAGTTCTGCATTTGGGTATGCGTGCAATCGAAGATAAGCTTTGAAAAAATTAGAGAGAATTTAATATTAGTACTAATTTTGGTACCAAATGCCTCAAGTTGGTTAAACAAGCCAACCCTTGTATCGCGTCTCTCTGTAAGCCAGCACTTCGAACATAAGGACACCAAAAGGGCCAGACATCGGACTTAGCATTCGGATGGTGGCCGCCCATCATTGCCTCTATTGCCGTGAAACCGATAAGGCGAACCTTCCCGAAATCGAGAAATGGGGAGAAGAAAGACACAATTCATAATACACGCGAAACAATACTAGGGGTGATGAAAAGTTAGGCAATTTTGTAAATGAGCGGATGTGATGTTTCTGATGCACGAAATAAAGACCACTCGAACTCACAATTATTTTAGATTTATTATAGAATTTTGGTCAATCCAAAGTCAGCGAGCTTCAAAAAGCCGCCCATGTCAAAAAGAGTGTTCCATACACTACTCCTTCTTTCTCCAGGTACACCATGCCTATCACTACCTATACATCCAGGCAAACAAATAAAACACGTGCGTCTATTGTTGCTGACCGACTGACTGTCAGGCTAATCGACTAAATTCGTGCGTGTACCGTTGACTAGTCTCCACATTCTATGGCATGTCTTCTTAGTTGTGAGTTTCACACACCGTTGTAGTGCTGTTACTTTCTTCTCATAAAAAGTCCCATCTAATGCAAATATAATTTGCTACTGACAGCCAATGAGTAGTTGCTCTGTTTATGTCGAATTTCCGCTTCTTTGGTAACTGTAGCAGTTGAGCTTAGCGGAAGTGAAATGACAAGACAATTCAGCTTACAAGATCAAAAAAATGTGCTTGAAGCCTTTTAGCTACATTTCTACGCCAGACTGAGTTAAAAGTCACTTTAAATGAAGGGATTGCAGGCAAAGAATGCTTTTTTGCATAACGTCAACGAAACGCGCTTTGCATCAGAAAGTGACTGTAAAAGCAAAACAATGACGTTAGAATCGTCCCAATACTTGCCAGTCACAGTACTTGATTGTTAACTGCTGTTCAGCATCGGCCAATCGATGACATCCTGCTGTCATTGCCGAGGCAACAAGGAGTGAACAAGCAGTGAGTAGACATGGTGCAGACAAGTATCTGGAATCATCAAGCTACATACATAAACGCAGCCTCTTGGCATCAATGTTCTATGCTTATTACTCCCCTACTTCGTCTTGCAAAGCGGAATGCGAAGAGGACGTCAAGTTTTGATTTTCTACTGCCTTCTCTGTGTGTGGCAGAAAGGGTGGGTGAGCCATAGGGGGACACCAACCTTAACAATAATAGGGTAGTCCAGTTAGTGTCCCGCAGGAGTATTAAAGTAGTCTCGAAGTGCGCCGATGACCATGAACTCGGTGATGACGAGGACTCTGGCATCAAGTGCACAACAACAAAAGCCAAGGAAGTGCACTATGCGTTAGTGTGAAAGATTTTCATCATTTTTAGCACCTTACGAAAGGCTTGGTCGTTTGTGATGCTAAAGCACTTTTTCACTACCACTTCCATACCGCGTATATGACCTCCAACTGTTTGTAAACTTAGCTGGGCAACGCAACAACATGCGCGTCAGGGCTTCTTACCCTGGGGCCCTTCTTTCAAATTTATCCTTATTCGAAAGCTCTCAGCGTTTGCCACACTAACTCAAATGCATTATGACACATTTCAATTCATCTACCTCCATAACATCAGCATTCACTGCAGTTACTACAATAATCCCAGCTCGAGTAAACGATTAATGCGTAGCAGAAATACATCATGATGAAAATTGTTAAAATGGCTATATGTGCAATATACCGAAGGAGTATTTTTTACCATGCGAATAGTGACAGACATCGGATGGCTGTAAGCAGTAGAAATACAGGTAGAAATAAGCACATTTACAGGCGCAAGTCTATCCGAATGTTGAATGGCTCAGCAATGCATATGTGCTTAAGAGTCCCACACAGGGGTGGACTGCATTATCGCAGGACAAGTGTAGGGCTCTTTTTCGTGGGTCCCTTTTTCACACCAAAATGGAATGGAGCCACCTAAGCTCCACTGAAGCGTAGGAATGACTAATGTGATAAATGTTACGACAGGGCAAAAACTGCATATGATTTGCAATAACGTAAAACAAACATCAGGCGCATGAGCTCAACGTACTTTTACTAAGCATTTTTCAAGGCGTATGTAGTCCGATGTCACTTACATTTATTTAAAGTAACACTTCACAGATAACTTAAAGCCATAATTACTTCTACAATATTTGCAATCTTACTGATTAATCGGTACGCCGGCTGCGATTGAAGGACACTTGAATGTAGAATTTACTAAGTGCCGTCGTGGAGCGAGTGGGCGTCAGAACTGAGGCCACCAAATTACTTCAAGTGAGAAGCGTGATCTTGCTCGATGTGCTGAAACACAACCAGTGAAGCTAATACTGAAATGTGTAATCTTAGAGGCTATCATTTGCAGGTCAGAAAGCAATGCGATGTTGCCTGCCCCTCATTTGACAGACGTCACTTGAGACACTGCTTGCATGTGTGGCACCATGCCCTCACTTCTTTGTCCATCAAACGTCGTGGATACACGTCAGAGCATGTCAGTGGCAAAATGCTAGTGCAGCGTGTTGCCATAAAGTAGTTTTTTTGTACAAAGTGGCAAAATGGAGAGGTCGCGCATTTATGGAGGCCATGGCGCAGAGTTGAAGGGCAGGCAAAGTTCACGCGAGTAGTATCATGAGCGCTTGTTTTGCCAAGAGGTGCAGCATTCGCATAGACATGCCCATATAAGTGTAGTCAATTCTACCCACATTTCTGCTGCTCGCAGCCATGCAGCGTCCATGACTGTTCACGTGGTAAAAACACTCCATTGTTGTAACGCACATATAACCACTTCGACAATTTTCATCATGATTCAATTCCACTCTGCATTAATCGTTTACTCGAGCGACCCTTACCGTAGTA
Source organism: Echinococcus granulosus (assembly GCF_000524195.1). Classification (NCBI taxonomy): domain Eukaryota; kingdom Metazoa; phylum Platyhelminthes; class Cestoda; order Cyclophyllidea; family Taeniidae; genus Echinococcus; species Echinococcus granulosus. The sequence goes on from NW_020170499.1 coordinate 221,008, forward strand.
ACTGCAGTGAAAGCTGATGTTTTGAAAGTAGCTGATTTGCGATGTGTCATAGAGCAAGAGAGTGATTTTGGAAATTGTTGAGCAAAGTAATAAACGAGGACAAATTTTAGGGAAGGGCGTTATGGAAAGAAGCGCTAACGCATGTGGTGCTGTGTCATTTAAACTTTACCGTAGTTGCTAGTAAATGCCTCAACTACGGGTGAGGGAATCCTTTCTCTGCGCATACCCTGCTGCTTGTTGTGTAATTCGACTATCTGCAGTGGTGTTTTGTTTGACTGGCACAGCTCAGTGCCCAGTGATAAGCGTCATAGTCATAACTAGCGCAATAAAACTACAAATGTAATTAAGGGTACTACGCAAGGTGGACTGAATTCGCGCACAAGAAGTATCACACTGTGTGCTTTTGTGACATTTAAGAACTGATGGAATTGTCACTGCACACCATGTTTTGTTCTCGTAAATGTGTGAAGCTGGTAATGCGAGCTAAAATAGCGCGGTTGTATATAGATTTGATAGCCGCTCGTCGGCGGGGTTTACTTATTCTATAATGTCTAAGGAGTGAATTGAATAAATCAGACTCTTAAATTCGGCCTCACTGCAGTTTCAACGGTGTCAATTTAGTACTGACTTCTCATTGGATGCTGGCAGTAGAAGGAGAGCAGTAGGAAAGAAAACAGCTGAGGTGCTGAGGACCTGGAGTTATTTATGGCTAAACTGGGCAGGTAGTAGCTTCCTCTCTACAAAGTTGCACTCACGAATGTCCTTAAGGAGTGTATCTTCGGCTTCGCGGATATAAGTATCAAGGGTAGCTGAGATTAACGCAATCATGACATCAATATTTGGGTATCCTCAAAAGATACACTAGAACAAAGCCAATAGTGGTCGGAGCTAACAACGATGAGCGTCGCTTTTGCATTAAATATGAGTTTAATGGGATAGGAGATGATAGTTAGGGGCTTGCAAAAAGGGAGATTGAGATTGGCTGAGTAAGGATTTAAGCACTGTGCAGCAAACATTTTACCTCTCTCAATGTTATGGAAAGGGCATCGCGTGAAGGGGGAGAGAGTTGGGCTAGCCACCTCGTGGGCTCAATGCCAGTCGTAAGAAAACTGACCCAAGAGGGTAGCTATTGGATGCAGAAGGGGGGCTTCAAAACAGTATCATAGGCTTGAGGTTTCGCATCGCTTTGCCGTTGCCGCTTGTAACGTCGGGGCTACACTGACATATCTGTTTGGATTATACCCACCTAGCACAAAGATAGAGGAGGTGTCCCATCAATTTAACTGGAACTATAAATAACCCCGCAATGAACTTCTTCAGATGATACAGTGATAGTGTCGCCCCAGTTATTAAAACCAATCCCGCAGAATACAAGACGTTCTGTTGATTCAAGTGCACACCACATTCTACATTCCTGTCTGCAGCGTATGCCCTGCTTTCCTCTCGCTTACTCTTCAAATGCAGTATCAACTACCAGGGTGTTTGTCCTTAATGGCCCAGTTGACTTTCCGCTTCGTCATTGTGGGATACACAATCTTTCATGGGGACGAAGGAAGTCATGGTAGTAAGGCAGGATATGTATCGTCGACGTGTGGAAGGGTGAGGGCACACCATGCCATGCCTCCCATTGGAAATATAGAGGTGGAGCCTTAGTTGCCCATGAATGCAGGATATAGGTAAAGATGCATTTGAAGCATTACACTAGCAGCACAAACAACAATCACTGATTCTGATTCCCATCAAATCATCATTTTGACGAGCTTTTAAGTTGTTGTTGCAGGATCAAGCGCATCGGATATTTCATTTTAAAAGACTATTTAGCCGCTTCCTTTTAAAAGAAGAAAAATGCTGTCTGTGGTAATCGAATAAAACAGGAAAAGCGTTATTTAGTTTTGTTTCTTAACTCGTTACCTACATATTTTAAGGGTGGCGATTGTTTGAGTTAAGGTAAAAAGAAATTATAAATGAGCCTAGCTGAGAGCTGTGCCAAGCCGCAAATAATTTGGGCACTACAAGAATTGAAGTTCGTATCAGTAGAATTAGCCGAGGCTCTTTAGGAATGTTGCTGTATTTGCTGTCAAAAGAGGCTCCCAAACTTGTGAGCAAATGCGTGCAAGCAGGCAAATGCTTACCCACACGACGATTAAGCAAATGACTTCTACTTGCGGTAATGTCATGATCTCAATCAAGTAGGAATAAATAAAATCAACATCCGTGGAATACATCACCTTTAATGAAGCATCGCATGTTGAAGTCGCTTTTAATTTTGCTTAAACAAATCCCATTTATCAGCCTAGAGATGTCTTTTTTCATTCTGCGACGAATTCACTCCTGTTTTTTTGAAATTGCCCCTCCTTTAGATTATTCTTTGACACACACTTTGCAAGCCAAACCGTCAACAGGGGTACGGTTTTAGTTTGTAAAGCTATACATGCTTGATACTATGTGGTCATGTGTGCGAAAAGTGGTCAACTACTATCAAATTCCTATCTGTCATCAGTTCTGAAACAGTCATGCCTCCTCCTTCACAATTTCTCGCCCTCTAGATGTTGATCCTGTCTGGTCCACATGGCAAGTCAAGCCGTTGACGAAAATCAGTAGACTTGAAGGACTTGGAAAATGCAGAAGGCAAAGCACGTCCCCTTTATTCAATACAAGAATGAAGCAAATAAAGGCGAAATTGAAGCGAATGATATGAGAAGTCACCAATAGTAAACAAAAAAACAATCATTTTATTCCAGAGATCTTCGCCCCTGTCATAGATCTCAACGTCCAGGAAATAAAAATGTACGCAGGCCTAAGCAGTCCGACGGTTGCTTTACACGTGCGTGACATTTCGTCCTCTTCACCCATAAATAGCAGAATTTAAGGCCTGAAATAGCCAACTCCATCCTTGAGCGAATCATTATCTAACCGGTGTTTAAAATGCATAGCTAATGTAAGTCACTGCTAATTTAGACTGCATTTTAGGCATGTAATTCGAAAGTTAGCTTGGTTTTATTGCCTGAAACTATTCTCAGCTTTGGTTTTAATTCGGACTATCATAAGGTTTGTCAGGGAAGCATATTTATTTTCTCTTCATTGGATTTTGGTTGCAAAAGTCGTCAATCGCTTCAAAGAGCAGCCTACAGTAGACTCCGCCCTTGTTTATTCACATGTTTAGGGCACGTTCTTGGACAGCATTCAGTTTCTTAACTGGGATTTTACTTCATTGCGATGATCCTGTGCTTGTTTAATTCAGACCAGATCGATGACAACAATAACTTCACCTTTGGGTCCCTCGTTGTCAGTTAGCCTACAACTACCAGTTATGTATCCGACATTGCTTAACTGACTGCTGCGGACGTTGGGTAGCTTATTGGCAGCTTTCGTTTTCGACATAGTGAAGAATCATGCCGACGTGGTTTAGTCCCCAATCCTCACGCCATTCTGGTTGATATTCTACAATACATGTGAGTATACCATCCGACCTTAAGGGATTAAGACTTGTCAATCAAACACTAACATGTGGCAGTTTTGCGAGGATGGTTAGATAGACGCGGATAACATAGATAGACGAAAAAAAACTGCAGACAGGTAGCGTAGATGGATAAACGGATTCCGATTAGATGATGCGGTGACAATCAATGGTGGGTGAGGCACTGTGGGTGATTGAAATGATGAAAAACAAGTTTTCAATTTATAAATACGGAGTGGCTCGATCAAAGACAACCTAGGATGAATAGATGCAATGGAAGTGGATGAGTGAAAGGGAGATGAATGCTTGCCACATAACAATAACAATAATAGATTTGAGATGATTAATATTTCCCGATTTCCTAATTAATCACCGCCCTTCTGTTCCGGCATTGTAGTTTGACTAAGAGACTTGATTAAGGAAATGAATCAAGGGAGGTCCATCAGGCTTTAGCGAGTCGTTAAGGCAATGACTACACATCCCAACTGACGTTACTGCCTACTCAGAACAGTGGACTGGCTATTGTAAATTGCAGGAAATCGAAAGAATATCCTACCACTACTGCACAACCTACGGATTCTCTAGACAGACAAATGGTGGAGGAAAAACAAGTCCAACGGTCAGTGGATGAAGCAAAATTGTAGAAGTAGGAATTAGCGAACACTCAATGAAAGAAGTAGGAGATGATAAAGCAAAGACTGCAGGATTGAAAACGACGGGTTAATGTGTGACAGATGAAATATTTTCCTTCTCACCGCTTATAGTACTAATTTGAGGCACTTTTCTTCTCAGAGGTTAAACGTGTGATGTATGAAGTGTATTATGAAGGTAAAATGGGAGTGGTAGTAGTAAATGTAGAAGGAAGATGTCCTTAATGCAGGATGCCCGTCCCACATTGATGTTTCAAATTTCACCTCGAACTGTAATGCACAAGTATACCTTTTCTGCAAAAGGATGTGAGCAACACTCGTCGCATAATAGATTTGTCACATTTCTAAAAAACGATAGTGTCTATCTGCAAGCAAGCCAGCGCCGAACAGTGAGGCCAATAAATATGGAGATCTGGACACTAGCATCAGTGGATCAGGGAGAATGAGTAGGGATGAGAATGAGGATGTGGGGTTTTTCCTTCCTCTCGTCCAACTACTAAGCAGTTCCTATTACTGACATATAATTTGCGTTTTGTGCCATGGCACCTTCTGCCGTCTCGAAAGAATAGGACTTGTATGCAGGCCTCATCAGTAAACGCTGATTAGCCTTCAGTAGCTGAGCAGTCTCGTCTTCGATCTGCCCCACACAAAGTGACCAGAGTGACTTAAAACAGTGGGTTATCTAAGGCTAAGCACTGTATTTGTTCGCTTATCATCAGATCCATAATAGCAATTCAACAAGTGTCAGTGAATTAGCGAAACGTGTAAGCAGAAAAAGGCAGCGTGTCTCGGTAGCATTCTGTCCGTTATCTGTTGGTGATTGGAACATGGGCAGATCGTCGCAGACCACAAATGATGCTTCATAACGCAAATTAAAAGTTAAGTGAAATTGTGACACGCAATGTCCGACATGGTAAGCGTGACACATCCAGCTACCTGTACTTATCTACATCAGTCAGAATCTCTAAATCACCTCTCAGTGCTACACCCTACCATCTGCAAATCTAACGCAGGACCCTACAGCTCTGGCATCAAGTTAGCATCCTATAACGATACCAATTAATCTTTCTTGCATGGCCTTTCTTCAATGCATTTAGATGTCTGGCAGAATAGTCACTCTGTTTAGGATCATTGTCAAGAAATGCTTAAAATGGTCACTGATTAGCCCCTAGTATAAGACCTTCCAGTCACCAAACATAATTGTGAAACAGCTTTACCAGTCCCATCATCCACACAACTCTTGCCTGTTACTCTAAGCAGTTAGATTGTCACGCTGTCAAAGGCACTGAATGACATCTCTCCTTGAAACAACAGTGACTTCTAAGTGACACGTGATGATTCATGCATACTGAGATGCAGCCACCTGGTAAAGCATGTCACGCCATCCATAACATTAATGGACATCAATCGCACATAGTAGAGTGAAAGAGCGCTTTGGCAAGTGAAGCAGGCAGAAAGTGTGTTAATAAGTAAGTTGTGATTTTCGTCCTCTCTGTAAGGCAGCTGTCCTGGAAAATGGGCCTCATTTCTTCAAGAACGCAATGTTGCAAGTCATAGCGATAAGGAGCACTCAATGAGGAGAGTAGGGTGAAGGCTATGTGCAAATAGATGGTAAAAACTTTGTTGTGTACATAACCAGAGATTAGTGAGTATGGCACCTCACAGGACAATCATTTTACCTTCCATTTACGAATTCTCCAATTTGAAAAAATCAAAGTTAACACTAAATTGGAGCTACGGCGATCAGTCAGATGGTGACCGACTTTGAATCCGTCCATTAACACAGCGACTCTGCTAGAGATATACGACTGCAGAGTTGTTCTCAACTGCATGATTGAGGGTGCGGTTCCTGCCCCTCTTCGGAGAAAACACTAAGGGCATCACTCCGTCCAATTTGATAGTAACTGAATTCCAATGATGGCTGTGACACTTCGCATTGTTAACGCACACACACACACACACACACACACTAATTTCCATGCTTTGATATGATGGAGGTCAAAAAACAAACCATTGTTTTGTTTAAATTACACGACCTTATCACTAGTCCGAATGCCAAGTCATTCTCCACACA
>NW_020170499.1:227288-228352 GCF_000524195.1 Echinococcus granulosus
ACAGTCTGAAAACCTAGTACAGAATTGGACTTTAAATATAGACAAAAGCAATCTCAAAATGCGGGAGGTCAAAAAAAACAAACCGTTGTTTTGTTTAAGTTTCACAACCTTATCACTAGTCCGATTGCTAAGTTATTCTCCACAAACCTTAATGTTCGATTATCGCCAAAGTAAATCACGCCAGGAAATTGCCATTGAAATTTAATTAGGAATGCAGCGATTCTCTCTGTGAATAGATCTCCGCTTAAAAGACTACCCGAAAGTGTATCATGCTCACCTGCAGACAGACCGATTTCTTTCTTTCTTACAGAGCGCAGAATCATGCCACTGTGGTGGAAATAAGGTGCAGCAGTGTTGTCTATTCTGGAACATCGTGGACAATGAATTTGGCAGGTTTGCTGCAATTTAAAGGGCGTGTGCTGCACCGGTTTTGGCATAAGATCAGTTGCAGCAAGCGATTGCATCTGTAGAGTCTTTCCACCAAGACGGAGACCTAAATTAGTATTGACCAAAAGAAAAGTGGAAAGGACACGGAATCATCAACCGTGTGAAAGAAAAGGCGGTTGAATGAAAATATGCTGCGTTTGCTAAGGTATACAGATCTACTTGGTCTTCCCAATTAAGTAAGCAGATAGGTTAGACAATTGTCTGCTATCCAAGCATCATGATATAGATTGCGCTTCTCGATTTCACTTTTCTTGCTTCGCGGAAGCCATCGATTCTGACATTGGCTATCACTCTTTTGACAATGCTTAGTTGGATTAGTGAACCTAGGGCCACCTATTATTTAGTGGTTGTAGCGACCTATGTGCAAGGTGGAGTCTTCTACCTGAGTACCTGCACCGAGTTCCCCGTGACATTGTTAAAACACACACACTCAAGATTGTTAACACACGATTGCTGAGAAATGAAACGCCATTCTCCACATCAGTGTCCTTCCTGTAGGAGGCACTTTACTTACCTGCGAGGAGGTGTAAACAGGAAACACCCTAAAATTTCTTTTTCTGTCTCATCTTTTCCTGGTGCCGCAACGAACTCCAGTATTTTAAAAACTGCAAGTTGAC
>NW_020170499.1:228452-233253 GCF_000524195.1 Echinococcus granulosus
AAGGAAAATCAGTACTGAGAGCAAGACTAAAGACATGCGATAGCTGTAGGCATCATTTTTTTATGCATATTGTCTAAGTGGATCTTACCAGTTCTTACTGACGGGATCTTTGTTACAATGATTTAAGCCTCCATTCATGGCATTTAAGCATGTAGCTCAACAAAATCTGCATGCATTGCAGACAAGTCAGAACTCTCTACTAACCGTCATTCGCTGCCTGCAACTACGACGTCACACATGCGAGATCGGTCCAGATTTCTTAAATTGGTCTGCCGCAGACAGGGAAGGCGAAGAACCTGTGCTTGATGGCACAGGCTAGCACAAGGAAATAGCACACTGGTAGCGAATTTGATAGCTTAGACAGCTGAAAAGCAGCCTTTCATCTGTAATGTCTAATCCCTACAGCGGTCGTTTCTAACTTCCATCCTAATTAGCATGCTTTCCAATTCTTGGCCTCCCATCAACTTATACTTGCTGTAGAATGGCTTTCAATGCTTAATAAATTGCTTGCAAATCAGTGTCCTGTGTACATAGTTCGTGGCATCAGTAATTCAGCCCTTGAGTTTACGTATACTTCACAGTTCTCTCTATCTTTACACTTCTTCAATTTTTGAGCTAACACTGATGAATGTGTAAAAAATATAACGTACCTACAAAAAACATTAGGACAGTTGTTCCACTTATGGCCTGTTCAACTTTGTGCTAACAAGTGTGTAAGTTGAATGTGGAATCGCCCACATAACCCATTACGCCACATTGTAAGGAAGACGCCTTGTAGGTTAAGAACATGGAAGCTCATAGGCTGATGTGCGTGGGGAATATTCTTACAAATGCCTAACGATCTGCAGGTGTGAAGCCTTTCCCGTCCAAAGATGGCATGTCAATTATGTCTTGTTATGTTATTGCTTTCGGTGTGGCTAAGGAATATGGAGGATTAAGCAGTAGGATGCCGCTTAATGCTCGACTCTGGTGTTCTTACATACGAAAACATTCAACAAATTGTAGCATTTGTTGAATAATAAATTTCGTTTATTGGATTCGGGTCTCCACAGCGATCAGTCTACTCACTTTTCAGAATATCTGGCTTGTAAGAATGACTCGTGTGCAATTTGATGCATATCAGCATAAAGAGAATGGGCAGGTGTTTAACTCGTTCACCCTAACTTGCATAGACTGACAAGGATAAGCAATCATTCAATCAAGCCTATCGCGGTAAAACTAGAGCACTTAAGCGACCTAATCGCGTTGGCTAATACTTGTGGATTATCTATTTTAACTCACCCAGTTGATGCGTCGGTATATAAGGCAAGGTACGATTCTAACTGATAAATTCAATTTTGCGTGAGAGAGGGTGCAGAGAGACCAAATGTCTGCCTGTAAAGTGCAGCAAATTTGAGCAACTTGCTAAATGGTCAGGGTAAGCATGAAGAAAAAAAGCGAAGGAGGTCACGAAAATATACCGTTGTTTCGTTTACGTTTCACGACCTTATCACTAATCTGATTGCTAGGTCATTCTCCACACACCTTAATGTTAGATTATCGCCAAAGTAACTCACGCCAGTAAATTGTCATTAAAATTTTAAAAGGGGAATGCAGCGATTCTCTCTGTGATTAGATCTCCGCTTAAAAGACTACCCGAAAATATATCTTGCTCACCTGCACACAGACAGATGTCTTTCAGGTATTACAGAAAGTAGCGAGACATTGCCTCAACTGCAAACTGCTTATGCATTATTCGCACCTCTCACAAATGTGGGCCACCCTCTCTCTAGCGAGGTTATCCGCTCATAATAATTCTGCCTACAGATCATTTATGCTGCACTTGTGCACTCATGAGAGGAGTAACAACTCTTTGTTTGCTTAAGAAATCACAGGCTAAGCTAAAACATAATGGAAAAAGTACAGGACAGGTGAGTTCTTGGCAAAAAAACACTGCAGATGCCTCTTCACTCAAATATTAAACTCCTCAAATTCCTCCTTCTCCTCACTTTGTGCTACTACCTGGCGAAGCTCACCTTTGACTATGCCCATTCGCCCTCCTGCTCTACTGTATGTCAGGTGTGCGTTATCTTTTACATAAATGGACCTTATCGAAGACTCCAAGGACCCCGAGAGCTGCACACAGCATGTTCCAGGATAAAGGATTACATTTAGAATTGCAAGAAGAAGATATAACAAAACGAAAAATGTTGTGGACAGACTTGGGTGACAGGAAAGTTGTGTGTCTATCAAATCAAAGCATAGAAATTAGTGTGCGTGTGTGTGTAGAAATAATACGTAGTATCACAGGCGTCACAGCAATTCAATTAATGCCATCTTTGGCCTAAAATAAAATTATTATTAACGTCACATGTCTTTTTAGTAAAATGAACAGTCCGTGGTTCAAATGAGTCCACACATGAAACCATTGCGAATGCATCAGCATCAACAAGGCATAAAATTGACACTACTTTTGGGCAAACAGGCTTGCATTAGACGTTAAGACGAAAGACAACTTGGCAGCCAACCTTCTGTAAGTCCAACTTGTAGGCAGATTGAATGTTGAAAGGACGCACAGTAGGAATTCGTCTGGCTATTTTAGAGCCTTCGGCTGTGAACCTGCGAGTCACATCGCATTAAATTCTTGCTTGAGCAAGCAGCGATTCCTCTTCATAGTTCTCAAAACAACACCATATTTATTTATTTCCTCATATCGAAAATAGCCTAATTTTTCCCAGTATTTTAGTGCATTGTTCGTTGGTGCGGTTTCGTGAACACTGAAGGCTCGGCTTTTGTAAACCCACTGAGCGGAGGGGCCTGGGGGCCAGGCTGGTAGCACCCATCTTTTCAGCACGTTAATGGTACAGTCTCCAATCGTCCAAAGAAACTGCGAGGCGCTACAGAGCTTCTTATTTGTTTAAAAAACATCCTATAATGAAAGAGAGCCTAAAGCTTGGACAGCCGAAGTGTAATGAACTAGTACATTCAAGATGTGATTATTAGATTTGGCAAACACAGAATATGGTTTGCAATTCAACGAAAGATTAGAGATCTATCATGCAAACTGAAAAAAAATTACCAAGAATGGCCTTAGTGGGTAGGATGGCGCAAGCACTCAATTTGAAGTACTCAGGTTTAGTGTCGAGCATTTTCAATTAACCTGCCTTGCTCATAGGAGCCTCGGCTGACAACCGAAACACATCTTAAGCATTCTTCTTCAAAGTGGTCTGCGCGGAATCATGCCACTGTGGTGGAAATGAGTTGTTGTCTATTCTGGAACATCAGTGGACAATGAATTTAGAAGGTTTGCTGCAATTTAAAGGGCGTGTGCTGCACCGGTATTGGCATAAGATCAGTTGCAGCAAGCGATTGCATCTGCAAAGTCTTTCCACCAAGACGGATACCTAAATTAGTATTGACAAAAGGAAAAGTGGAAAGGACACGGAGCCATCAATCGTGTGAAAGAAAAGGCGGTTGAATGAAAATATGTTGCGTTTGCTAAGGTATACAGATCTACTTGGCCGTCCCAAATAAGTAAGCAGATAGTCTAGACAATTGTCTGCTGTATAAGCATCATGATGTAGATTGCGTTTCTCGATTTCACTTTTCTTGCTTTGCGAAAGCCATCGATTCTGACATTGGCTATCACTCCTTTGACAATGCTTAGTTGGATTAGTTAACCTAGGGCCACCTATTATTTAGTGGTCGTAACAGCCTATGTGCAGGGTGGAGTCTTCTATCTAAGCACCATGCGCCGAGTACCCCGTGACATTGTTGAAACACACACACTCAAGATTGTTAACACACGATTGCTGAGAAATGAAACGCCATTCTCCACATCAACGTCCTTCCTGTAGGAGGCATTTTACTTACCTGCGAGGAGGTGTAAACAGGAAACACCCTAAAATACCCTTTTCTGTCTCATCTGTTCCTGGTGCCGCAACGAAATCCAGTATCTTAAAAACTGCAAGTTGACTGTAAGTTGTTACTGCAGCAGCGAATTTAAGGTTACAAAGGTGCTAAACGGCCAACGCATACACCATCCCCTACTAAGCAACTAAAGGTTTCAAAGTACGGGGATGAATTGTTAGAGAGACGAGCAGGGGCACAGCATCCTCGACGATGCACTCCACAAAATTGTTCTTTTTATATCTCAGTCTTTGGCTCAATTTTGGTACAGCAAAACGCGATTTTATTACAAGACAGCAGAAGAATAAAGACATCTGCGAATATAACACTGAATAGCAAAAGAAAGCATCAGACCCTTTTACAAGTTCATTTTGTTTGAATGGGATTTGTTATCATTCAGTAGTTTATGTAATTAACGATATAAGCCTACGGTATGTGAGTTAAGGCAAGTTTGACAAATTCATCAAATGATAAACTGAAAAATTAATTGCGTTGAAGTAGTCATATGCACTGAAAAGGCCAAACATGGAGAGAGAAACGAGTGTGATTTATGCCGGTGAATTTCGCGCAGTTAGATCACAGAACAACGAACCTGTCGTAGGCACAGCTCGTGTCGGATACAGTCGTGTCCATATCACCTGTAATGCTCCATGCATACTGATCGTCTGTTCTCAAACGCAGTTGCTCTCCAGCCTGTTTGGTAAGGTAAGTGCAGTCGGCATTCATGTAGCCCAGAAAGACCAGATTCTGTGGGGATCGAGTGCACATCCATCTACAAAGCAGTTGCTCCAACTATGCAGTTCCTTTTTATTCACCAACGATTTGACCTTCGATTTGGTGCCACAGAGTTTACAATCTCCCATTTTTTCTGCTAATTTGCAATAATTGCTTCCTGACTAAGATACCTCTATCA
>NW_020170499.1:233353-235169 GCF_000524195.1 Echinococcus granulosus
ATCATGCTAATGCTCTTGCCCTCACCGACACCTGCTTGTCCACCTTCACTCTACATGATGAAGGATACCTGAACTGCTGATAACGAAATCGTTTCTCTGTACTTCGTCAACTGCTCATTGTGCTCTCCGACTCTGCACCCATGCCTCGTGTGACTGGCACAGCTCACAGCACAATAGCCAGCGACATATTGAAAGGGGTGGATACAATGACTGCATTCCAACATAACGAGTATTGCGCTTTGCCTTCGAAAGCGCCCTTGTCACACCCAAATCGAATGGAGCCTCCCAACCGCCACTGAGATGCAGGATAAATTAAGCACCTAAACCATATTAACACAAAACGACCTTCATGTACTTCAACCAAAAAATTTTCTTAAGCCTTTCTAAGGCTCATGAAATGATGTCCAAACGAACAATTCTAACGTCTTTATGGCTAAACTACCTGAAGTGGAGAGACGAGAAGAGGTGGGACGAGACCCTGTCATGACGTGCACAGTATGCCAATTCTAGTCAAACCATCCGAACGCGTCTCTTACCTCCATGTGCGGTTAACTGCTCCACGTCTCCATGCAGTTTAAAGAAGCGTGCCATCACTCTTCTAGCTGCATTCCTGCTTCAGCTTCACTGTCGTCCTATTGTTCACTCCCATGCAACCCCCACATATTCAATTCCCTTCTATTACACAAACACACCTTTTTTGCCTTAATGAACAAAAATGCCCTAATCATACTTGAAATAAATACACAGGTTGAGTGTTCGAAAGGTGCATGTGCTAGTGGATTATATATAAGTGTGAAAGGTAACAGAAGGAGGAGATGAATGCGTGTAGTAGGGAATGAGCAGTCGAGAAAACATGGCTGTGGATCGAAAACGTGTGGGGGAGGCAAAAACGATGCCTTATTTCTACCACCTGAATTTGTAACATGCTTCCTGAATAGTCATCCAGCACGACGAAAGAAGGTGAACCTATTCAAGAGAGGCTAAGGGATGCGAAATTCGGACGGTGGTTATAAAGCTGAGTGAATATCATCAGCAGCCAGGTGAATGTATGCTGTGACAAGGGTTGCTTCATAGGTCTCCTAATGATGTCTAATATTTTGGTTTGTAGCGCCGCAGTTAAACCTCCTCCTTGCTGTTCTATACTTTGCATTTTGCGTTTTTATCAGAAAGCGAACTCAGCTTTCTACTGTTATGAGTAATGGCATCCAATTTCCGCAGTACAAAAATTGTGTAGATTCAGGCTGTTGTTCTAGAAACAATGTGTTGATTTCATCTAGGAATGCTATTTCCGCATGTCCATGTTTACTTATAATTGAGCATCAATGTTACGGTGTTGACATAACGGAAGTCTAAAGGCATCTTCATGGAGGCACGAGTGAGCTGTGGAAGACACCATCTAATAGCAATGTAGGCTAGCGCCGATATGACACTTACTGTGGAGCGCTTCTGGTGAAGCCCTTGTTGTCGTCCTAATGCTGCAGTAATGTACGTTATATATATTTATACTTATATGTTTATATATTCTTGTCCCTCTTCGGTGAACACACCAAGGGCATCACTCCGGTCACACCGCTTATGCTACTACGCCACTATCACTTCTGTACATCGGCAAAGCCACTTCATAATTGGACTCCGACGTAGTACGGACACAAGAGAACATGCATAATGAACAAGTCATAGCGTAGTTCACGTGGTGGCACCATTGTCAAGCAACAATGCCATCACTGCTATCTGCACCACCATCGCCTTTGCTGCGATTGCACGTGAGCGTGCAATTCAAGAGGATAAAATTGCCATAATCTGGAGCATGAAGAAC
>NW_020170499.1:235269-236496 GCF_000524195.1 Echinococcus granulosus
GGTGGTGGTCCACTTTTGTAAGTAGTGAGGATTATGTATAAGTGACTTTCATTTAAGGCACTGTCCTGTTGCGTTCTGTGATACCAGCAAGATATCGGTCTGTCGACAGGTGAGCAAGATAGCATGCAGCATACTCTTTGGGCTAGAATACAGAAAGTAGGAATCTCAAGCCCACATCCCCTCCTGCCAGGTGCCCCTATCTCGTGCTTTGCGAAGAGACTGTACAAACCATTGTGGAGACAGCAGCTTTATATTCATAAGGACGTATAGATTGCGCATATAGGTGATTCCTCATCCACGCCCTCTCTGGCTAAGTGCAATTCCTGCTGGACAGCAGACTGGTTTGGAATTCGAATCAAGCAATAATTAGGAATGGCTGCTAAATAGTACACCAAGCCTCTTATCACATGACGTTAGCTGCCAAGCATCGTTCAGCCTTAGATGGTGTTAAAGCCAGTTAAATAACTCAATGCAATGTACTGTGGAAATGCAACCATTTATTGGTGTCATGGATGGCGTGACATGCTTTACCGGGTGGTTGTATCTCTGTATGCAAGAATTCTCACGTGTCACTTAAAAGTCACTGTTGTTTCAAGGAGAGATGTCATTCAATGCCTTTGACGGCGTGACAATCTAACTGCTTAGAGTAACAGACAAGAGTTGTGTGGATGATGGAACAGGTAGAGCTGCTTCACTATTATGTTTGGTGACTGGAAGGTCTGATGATAAAGGCATTTCAGTAGACAATTTAAGCATTCCTTGGCAATGCTCCTGTCCAATGAAGATAGGCCATTTAGAAAAGAATGATCGGTGTCGTAATAGGATGCTAACTTGATGGCAGAGCTGTGGGGTCCTACGTTAGATTCGCAGATGGTAGGGTGTAGCACTGAGAGGTGATTTAAAGATTTTGTCTGATGTAGATAAGTACAGGTAGCTGGATGTCTCACGCATACCATGTCGGACATCGCGTGCCACAATTTCACATAACACTTAATTTGAGTTATGAAGCATCATTTGTGGTATACGATGATCCACCCGAGTTCCATTCACCAAAACATAATGGTGAACCAGTTCTACTGTGTTTGTTATACGACCCTCGAAATATTAAGTTTGCAGAGCACAAACATTACAGCTTCCTTAATGGAATCAATGCGTAGCATCTGTGGTCGCATAGGGCTAACGCAGGGATGAGTTTGCATTCCTGTTCTCATCTGCGAGAGATCATGC
>NW_020170499.1:236596-238482 GCF_000524195.1 Echinococcus granulosus
CAGTCATTGAAGAAGGATTTCAAAGAAGGCACTGCAGATGCCTCTTCACTCAAATCTTAAACTCCTCAAATTCCTCCTTCTCCTGACTTTGTGCTACTGCCTGACGGAGCTCTCCTTTGACTCTGCTCATTATCCCTCCTGCTCTGCCTGATATCAGTAGTACGTTAGCTGTCACATAAATTGACCTAATCAAAGACTCCAAGGACCCAGAGAGCTCTACACAGTTCAGCTGGCTTTCGTTATTTTCAGCACATTACAGGATAAGAAACTTCTTTTATGAGAGCAGGAAGACAATATAACCTTGACAAACAGTTGTAGATAGACTTTGATGACTGGTAGGTATTGTGTTCATTAAATCAAAGCATGAGAATTAGTGTGTGTGCGTTGAAAATGCGGAGTGTCACAGGCGTAATTGCAATTCAGTTAATGTCAAATTCGACGGATTGATGTTCTTGGTGTATTCGCCAAAGATAGGGAAGGATTCGCACCCTCAATTGTGCAGTAGAGAACAGCTCTACAATCGTATATCTGTAGCAGAGTCGCTGTATTTATGGACGGATTCCAAGTCGGTGACTATCTGACGGATTGCAGTGGCTTTAGTTCGGGTGAAACAACAATTTCTTCAAAGTAAAGTATTTGTGAATAGAAGGCGAATCGGCTGTCTGGTAAAATGCCTTAATCAGTAATCTCTAATTAAGCACCAAAGTTTTTACTGTCCATTTGCACAATGCCTTCACCCTAATCTGCTCATTGAGTGCTCCTCATCACTTCGACTTGAAATATTGCGTTCTTGAAGAGCTGAGGCCAAATTCCAGGGCAACCGTCTTACAGAGAAGACAAAAATCAGAACCTACTCATCAACAGTCTTCTTATCTTCTTCACCCCACTGTGTGGGATTGGTGTCCATTTATTGGTGTCATGGATGGCGTGACATGCTTTACCGGGTGGTTGTATCTCTGTATGCAAGAATTCTCACGTGTCACTTAAAAGTCACTGTTGTTTCAAGGAGAGATGTCATTCAATGCCTTTGACAGCGTGACAATCTAACTGCTTAGAGTAACAGACAAGAGTTGTGTGGATGATGGAACAGGTAGAGCTGTTTCACTATTATGTTTGGTGACTGGAAGGTCTGATGATAAAGGCATTTCAGTAGACAATTTTTGCATTCCTTGGCAATGTTCCTGTTCAATGAAGATAGGCCATTTAGAAAAGAATGATCGGTGTCGTAATAGGATGCTAACTTGATGGCAGAGCTGTAGGGTCCTACGTTAGATTCGCAGATGGTAGGGTGTAGCACTGAGAGGTGATTCAAAGATTTTGTCTGATGTAGATGAGTACAGGTAGCTGGATGTCTCACGCTTACCATGTCGGACATCGCGTGCCACAATTTCACATAACACTTAATTTGAGTTATGAAGCATCATGTGTGGTCTACGATGATCCACCCGAGTTCCATTCACCAAAACATAATGGTGAACCAGTTCTACTGTGTTTGTTATACGACCCTCGAAATATTAAGTTTTCAGAGCACAAACATTACAGCTTCCTTAATGGAATCAATTAGTAGCATCTGTGGTCGCATAGGGCTAACGCAGGGAAGACTTCCGCTTTCCTGTTCTCGTCTGTGAGAGATCATGCAGAGGCTTTGGTCAAGCACCTTCACTTACGTAACTTTTATGAGTCAGTTTGACTTGCATGACGGAAATATCGCGATTGTGGTGACCAGTGTGATATGCGTGGAAATATAATCTGTCCTCGAGGGTGTTCACTAATAGCCAACTTATCTTTTCTTAAGTATAAAACATCTACCACTCCCTAGTTTATTAGTCCAAAAAACTTGAACATGTGAAATAAACGAAGTTGTTAGAAGCGCACCTCACCCAGTT
>NW_020170499.1:238582-241502 GCF_000524195.1 Echinococcus granulosus
CAAATACCGTAGGCATAAATCGTTACTTACATAAACTACTGAATGATTACAAATCCCATTCAACCAACATGAACTTGTAAAAGGGTCTGATGCTTTCTTTTGCTATTCAGTGTTATATTCGCAGATGTCTTTATTCTTCTGCTGTCTTGTAATAAAATCGCGTATTGCTGTACCAAAATTGAGCCAAAGACTGAGATATAAAAAGAGCAGTTTTGTGGAGTGCATCGTCGAGGATGCTGTGCCCCTGCTCGTCTCTCTAACAATTCATCCCCGTACTTTGAAACCTTTAGTTGCTTAGTAGGGGATGGTGTGTGCGTTGGCTGTTTAGCACCTTTGTAACCTTAAAGTCGCTGCTGCAGTAACGACTTACAGTCAACTTGCAGTTTTTAAGATACTGGAGTTCGTTGCGGCACCAGGAAAAGATGAGACAGAAAAAGATATTTTAGGGTGTTTCCTGTTTACACCTCCTCGCAGGTAAGTAAAGTGCCTCCTACAGGAAGGACGTTGATGTGGAGAATGGCGTTTCATTTCTTAGCAATCGTGTGTTAACAATCTTGAGTGTGTGTGTTTCAACAATGTCACGGGGAACTCGGGGCATGGTGCTTAGATAGAAGACTCCACCTTGCATGTAGGCTGTTACGACCACTAAATAATAGTTGGTCATGGGCTCACTAATCCAACTAAGCATTGTCAAAGGACTGATAGCCAATGTCAGAATCAATAGGTTCCGTGAAGCAAGAAAAGCGAAATCGAGAAACGCAATATACATCGTGATGCTTGGACTACAGACAATTGTCTAGCCTATCCGCTTACTTAATTAGGAAGGCCAAGTAGATCTGTATACCTTAGCAAACGCAACATATTTTCACTCAACCGTCTTTTCTTTCACATGGTTGATGATTCCGTGTCCTTTCCACTTTTCCTTTTGTCAATACTAATTTAGGTCTTAATGGAAGGACTTTACAGATGCAATCGCTTGCTGCAACTGATCTTATGCCAATACCGGTGCAGCACACGCCCTTTAAATTGCAGCAAACCTTCTAAATTCATTGTCCACTGATGTTCCAGAATAGACAACAACTCATTTCCACCAAAGTGGCATGATTCCGCGCAGACCACTTTGAAGAAGAATGCTTAAGATGTGTTTCGGCTGTCAGCCGAGGTTCCTATGAGCAAGGCATGTTAATTGAAAATGCTCGACACTAAACCTGAGTGCTTCAAATTGAGCGCTTGTGCCATCCTACTACCAAGGCCATTGTTGGTAGTTTTTTCCAGTTTGCATGATAGAATTGCAAACCATATTCTGTGTTTGCTAAATCTAATATTCACAACTTGAATGTACTGGTTAATTACACTTCGGCTGACCAAGCCTTAGGCTCTCTTTCATTACAAGAGGATTTTTTAAACGAATAAGAAGCTCTGTAGCGCTACCAGCATGGTCCCCAGGCGCCGCCGCTCAGCGGATCTACAAAAGCCGAGCCCTCAATGTTCACGAAACCGCACCCACAAACAATGCACTATAATGTTATTCTTCTGCTGTCTTGTAATAAAATCGCGTATTGCTGTACCAAAATTGAGCCAAAGACTGAGATATAAAAAGAGCAGTTTTGTGGAGTGCATCGTCGAGGATGCTGTGCCCCTGCTCGTCTCTCTAACAATTCATCCCCGTACTTTGAAACCTTTAGTTGCTTAGTAGGGGATGGTGTGTGCGTTGGCTGTTTAGCACCTTTGTAACCTTAAAGTCGCTGCTGCAGTAACGACTTACAGTCAACTTGCAGTTTTTAAGATACTGGAGTTCGTTGCGGCACCAGGAAAAGATGAGACAGAAAAAGATATTTTAGGGTGTTTCCTGTTTACACCTCCTCGCAGGTAAGTAAAGTGCCTCCTACAGGAAGGACGTTGATGTGGAGAATGGCGTTTCATTTCTTAGCAATCGTGTGTTAACAATCTTGAGTGTGTGTGTTTCAACAATGTCACGGGGAACTCGGGGCATGGTGCTTAGATAGAAGACTCCACCTTGCATGTAGGCTGTTACGACCACTAAATAATAGTTGGTCATGGGCTCACTAATCCAACTAAGCATTGTCAAAGGACTGATAGCCAATGTCAGAATCAATAGGTTCCGTGAAGCAAGAAAAGCGAAATCGAGAAACGCAATATACATCGTGATGCTTGGACTACAGACAATTGTCTAGCCTATCCGCTTACTTAATTAGGAAGGCCAAGTAGATCTGTATACCTTAGCAAACGCAACATATTTTCACTCAACCGTCTTTTCTTTCACATGGTTGATGATTCCGTGTCCTTTCCACTTTTCCTTTTGTCAATACTAATTTAGGTCTTAATGGAAGGACTTTACAGATGCAATCGCTTGCTGCAACTGATCTTATGCCAATACCGGTGCAGCACACGCCCTTTAAATTGCAGCAAACCTTCTAAATTCATTGTCCACTGATGTTCCAGAATAGACAACAACTCATTTCCACCAAAGTGGCATGATTCCGCGCAGACCACTTTGAAGAAGAATGCTTAAGATGTGTTTCGGCTGTCAGCCGAGGTTCCTATGAGCAAGGCATGTTAATTGAAAATGCTCGACACTAAACCTGAGTGCTTCAAATTGAGCGCTTGTGCCATCCTACTACCAAGGCCATTGTTGGTAGTTTTTTCCAGTTTGCATGATAGAATTGCAAACCATATTCTGTGTTTGCTAAATCTAATATTCACAACTTGAATGTACTGGTTAATTACACTTCGGCTGACCAAGCCTTAGGCTCTCTTTCATTACAAGAGGATTTTTTAAACGAATAAGAAGCTCTGTAGCGCTACCAGCATGGTCCCCAGGCGCCGCCGCTCAGCGGATCTACAAAAGCCGAGCCCTCAATGTTCACGAAACCGCACCCACAAACAATGCACTATAATG
>NW_020170498.1:0-1721 GCF_000524195.1 Echinococcus granulosus
ATTCAGAGTCTAGCAAAAATATCGCCCTCCTTGTCGTTACATTCAACTAAATTAGGTCTGAAGTATTCCACACATTGCTTTAATTTTTTCTTCATTGACTTCGTAGTGAAGGGGGTCATGAACGCGTATGCAATACACTTGTCAGGATCCATTATTATTGCTGCGACATTCAAAACTCGAATGCAGAATATGTAGCCAGTGCAGCCACAAAGGGAAACATGTGCCCACACTTTCTGCACTTTAATAAAGGCATGAGAGTTACCCGATGTTTGATGTTGATAGCTGCTTGAATAAAAGATTTCATTGTAAGCAGCTAATTTATTTGTCGCATTGAATGAGAAATGCAAGACCAGGCTGCTTACAAGCTGGTCAAACCACTTTATTAAAAATTTGAAAAACAGGGCAAGAAAATTAAGGGTATGTATAGAAAGACTAGAGGGCCTAATCAGTTTATATGTAAATGTGATCAAAAATTAGTAAGAAATAGTTGAAATGATAAAAACAAAAACTTCATGCTTGCAAGCAAATCACAAACTGTAAATACTCAAGGAGAAAAGTACAAATCAAACGCAGTTATTAAAAAACGGTCAAAATGCAGAGAAGAAATGCAAACAAGTCTAGCAGGATTAACATGGAGAGGAATTGAAAAAAAGTAAAAATTTAGTTTTACCTTATAGGAAAAGTAAAAGCTTTCGAGTATGGATACCAAGTCGCTGAAAGTGGGGAAGAAGATGGTAGAGAATGCAGGAGGAATGAAGTGAGGCGTAAAGGTGTAGAATGCGTAAGTATGGACCAGCAACCCCGAGCGTTCCTCATCCGTCACCCGCGATTGTACTAACCCAGCCCGACGTAGCACAACCTCAATGGTGTGACAGAACCAAAGGTTTCCACATAGTGTAGTTGCTGACACTGTTCTGCCCCTCACGTTTCATCTTTCATCGTCCATGCTTTTACAACAACTACGCATTGTATCACTTCTCTCTACGGCCGAGCTCTGCATGGTTTTTGGCACTAAATTTCAAGCTTACCTTCATTAAATTATTCAATTATTTATTAAATTCATTTCACATTACTTTCCTTTTTATTGTAGAACTGAGACGATTCAAGTGCATCCCTTGCAGGGGTAGCTATCAGTTCTTCTGCTGTCTCCAAATTCACAGAAATAACCCTCATAGTGGCAAGTTATTCACCTTTTTAATTCATACACAAGTACTTTTATATCTTGCAGCTATCTGTCAAACTCCGTTTAACTGAAAATACCACCTAGAAAGGGAAATAGCTATCAAATTAAGGATGAAAAAATTGCCCATAATTGTACTTATTTAATGTACACAGGCCCACAATCTGCAAAGTGTGAGCAGGATTTCTTTTAAGAGATTTGATTAGGTAATGCCTTCAAAGAGGCAGTGGTGGTTGTTAGGTCCGCGGTGGTGCCGAAGAAAATCCGCGGAAATATATGAATACAATTGCATCAAATCAGGTTTTATAAACAACGACAATATAGCTGTTATTGTCTTTCTAATCCACAGACGCAATGAGATGCTAACAGATTTGTCTACAAAATTGCTTTTTAAGGGGTTGTTTAAGAATTAGCAATACTATAATTGAAGTGTTTGATTGCAATCTAATTATCTGTGCACGATAGAGAAGCTAATATTCTAGCAGTGTATTTGTAAACCTCCCATTTGTATCTGCGTGAATTCTCTGACATGCAGCGTGTC
>NW_020170498.1:1821-13075 GCF_000524195.1 Echinococcus granulosus
CGACATACGTCCCAATATGTGATGAAATTTGCATAAGAGGAATGTATTATGATCTGAGGGCACGTTTATTCGGATGCTGAAATTGCGCAGTGGCCAGTCCCGTGGAGTGTCAGTAGAGGCGTAGCACAACCTCTATCCCAATAGTAGACTTTTTTGCACTCCGAAAAATGCATGACCAACAACCCTGGAGAAACTGTGCGACGTTTCCGCTGTGGGTGGATATAAAGGGCAGGTCAGAATGGAGCACGATTAGGAATGTTTGGGTAAAACGTCCAAGAAGCCATAAACGCAAATCTTAAAACTCACAACAAACACCTGATTTAAGCTGAGCCAAAGAATGTGCAGTTATTATTCTTGTTAAGGAGCGAATTAATGCTTACCTAATACATATTTGCGACTTTTGAATGAGGAGCAACTTTATACCTGCTGCAGTCTGATTAGCATTTGCCAGATACAATTTCATAGATGATGGCAAACCTGAATCTCAGCAAGTTCAAAGAATCTCAAGCGGAACGAGGCGACACATGTGCCAAATCCAGTCCCGGCACCAACACTAAACTCATTTTAGTCCACGAATGTCAAAATTCCGCTTAAAATAAACTCAAGAAATGGAAACTTGTGAAAAATTTACCTATTTTTATTACACCTCACATTTGGTATGTAATGCAACAAACTTCTCATAGTAAACTTTATTTTTGCGTTCTTAAGCAATTTGTAAAAACGAACAAAGTACTCAATACTTAAAACAGAAATATTTCCCTAATGGGATCTACTTAGGTGTTACAAAAGAGTTACTGTTTTTTGGCAGAGTTTAAAAGGGCAAAAAGGGGAATACTTAGCATCTATTAATTTTTTAACCCATGATCTACTGAACGCATGCAAAAATATATAAACAAAGAAATATAGCACCCAATTTCAGAATCGCATATTAGTTACACTTTTGCCTTGTTATTTTTTCTTAGCAAAAAGCCTAAGGAACCTTTTGTACCACCAATTAAATGGCTGTGTAAAACACCTTAAATTTTGTGGGCGCGTCAGCAGTGAAATGACGTCTACAAATAGGGGTTATTTTCTTTTTTGTATGCCTGATTCGAACTCTTTTTCTGCATGTATTCTCTTCGGATTGGCAAATTTCTAGGTCTTGGATCAAAGTTTGCTTACATTGATTTCCTTGTGGCGGGATATATCTTCTCCTGTGACCAGTTTTGGTGTTCGCCTATGGGTGAGGCCTTATTTTGCCTTATTTAGATGCTAAAATATCGTTTCTCTATTTGTGGGTCTACATGCGATTCATTTGGACTGCTTTGTTGCTCTCAACTACGAATCCGAGGTTTGAATTTGCATCCCGATGCCATTTCCCTCCTTGAATGTGCCGATTGAGCTGCAAGTCGTGTATGGCTTTTTCTGTTCCCATAATTTACACCATCCTCGATCTTGATTTATAGGTCTTCTTAGTTTTTAATATGATGGGACTGTTGTTCAAAGTGGGGGTCGTTAAGCTGGTGTTTGTTTCTTGAACATCATCATATTTCCTTGATGTGCTCTTTTCTTAATCTATGCCAGCTTTGATCTTTACTCTGGTTTCCAATGTCCGAATATGTTTGCCAGCTTGGTCCTCCACGTAGATATGTCAGTTTTTTATGAACCTGCTATTCTTAAGTTACTATCTGCTTTACCCATCTTGCTTACCTCTTTAGTGCTAAACCGCGGTGCAGTTTATCTTAATTTACTTGTGTTAATGCTTTGAGGCATTAATCCTTGTATATTAAGCATTTCAATGGACTCGTTTAATTCTAATGCATGGCACTTTTATCAAGTGCTGTTGTTCATCATAATGGTCTTTTCCATCACCTTGAGGACCTCCAGATTTTTTTCGCCTAGTCAGAGGGAGGTAGTCCATGAATAGGCTCCTCGACTGACCCACTGAAGGATTGCAACTGATGGGCGGTAGCCAGCTAAACTCACATTTTATGACTTGCCTTTTAACTTACTTTTTTGGATGCTAAATATCGATTCGCTGAAATCTGGCCAACCTTATGTGACTTGTATCCTTTTTGGCCTCGAGTTCATTATGACCATCTCCACATCTGAATGCGTTTTGTTGATATGTCGCATATAAATGGCTGGTTGGTGTGCACTTGACGCTGAGTGAAATAAGTGGATCACATCCGTCGGATTGCTTTGTGTACCTCCTCCACTCCTGTCAGGCCTCGATAATGTGTTTTGTGATTTTTTTGGCCCATATAAATTGGGCTACCAGCATAGGATTGGGACGCTCGTGCCATCTTATTTTGGCATAGTTGCTAAGGCTTTTTTATGAGACTCAGTTATATGAATAATCATGAGGCGGTATATTAGATTAATAGAATACGGAGTGTGTTCACTGGGAGTTGTTTGAAAAAGGCACTTTAAAAATAGAAATAGATTCCATACCCTTTCATTCGCAAGCAAATGTGGACACTTGCGAAGAATGGTTTGGGCACTTGTGTTGGCAAATTTGCTGCGTCAACAAATAGTCTCCTCCTCAGCGATGCTTCCACCGTCAAGGCTGCACACCTGGACACCTCTAGGGTTGACCATGGCCTACAGTCTCTCAAATAGCTGCCTTAGTTGGATAGTAGTCCTACGTGATGCGAGGCGACGAAGTGCAGATGTCCCCGATTTCTCGTTGAACAGAATGTCAGTGTCCGACACATGCGTTATGGGATTTGGGATTTTGCAAACTAACAAGCGACATTTTTTGTAAGATGCTTGTACTCCTTTCGTATTCCTAACAGTTTATGAAGTCCGATTTATGGTTTATAGTGGTGAAGTAGAATAAAGTTTCACGATTATAACTGGATGAGGAATGGCATAGAAGTTATTGGTTCGAGAGTGACCAAATAAGTGTTTTTCAAACCATTTCTATATTGTGAAGCAGTTAGTCATTTTATAGATGTTAACGAAATAAGCGAACTCCAATGTTGCGGTGGAGTGATGGAGGTAGTTCAGGAGTGCAGAAAGTGGGGGTTTTTGAGCAATGCGTGATTGGAGCTTGTGCTGTTTCAACAGTGCCAAGAGAGGGAGTGGAGATGTTTTTGCACTCAAGAAGGTGTGTTTGGGAAGTCGTGGTCGCGTCCATCGAATCGCCACACCCGTGAATTGGGAACTTGGATGTGACTGGGATGGGTGTCAGGAAGGGTTGCATTCCTCATGCTGTAGCTGTTTGATTTGGCGGCAATGCTCCTGCTGTTGCAGGGCAGGCTTGTCGGGGGAGGATCGGTCTGCTTGTTGATGACGAAGTCGACGTTGGTGCGATGTGGTGCGTAGCCACCATGGAGGAGGAAGGATGCACTACCCGGTGGTGGCTGTTGAGCGAAGAAGGATTTTGATCCGTTGTAGCCACGCCATTGCATAGAGCGGGGGACGGTGGTGATGGGGACGGATGGTGTTTTTGATTCCACGTGAAGCGGGGGGACGTTGTAGTGCAGACGTCCGGGTGATGCGTAGTCGTCGGCGAAGGCGACAAAAGGTTGCAGTCCGTTGGGGTTGCGGTAAGTCCATTCAGCCACTTTACCGGTCGCTGCTTGTGTCCTCATTTTCCTCTGTCAACCGAATTTGGTGTGACCACACCGTATTATTGATTGACAGTTTGGATGGGTCAGGTGTCGAGAGCGTTGAAACCCTCTTTTGTGGCATCTTGTGTAAGTGCTCGGCAAGATGTCGTTCGCGAAATGAAGTAGATTGTGTGAAAGCACTTGCTTTTTATAGAGTAGGACGTGCTCAATATGGTGGTGGATGTGGGTTTTTGAAGGACTTCACTCTGAGGATCGCGTGTTAGACAATTTGGGACGAATTTGCCACAGCAACCACCGCATGGAGGGAAGTGCACCACCAGTTGAATTGTTCAGGCGTGAATAGAGGAACGAGGAGCAAAGAAACGTGCGAAGGTGCCTCATTTGGTGAGAACTAGCATTGGACCACTCTTTGTTTTTTAACATAATGTAAGGCATTGAAGGATTGCGGTCGTAGCCCTGCTCACATTTTTGTGCAATGTTTGGTATTATTTGTTTTAATAGTGATAAAGTGTGTTCCGAAGTGGTACTGGGAGTCTGTGGAATGGGTGTTAGGAATAAGGCTGCATTGTAGTGGGCAGTTGAATGTTTTTGTGTGTAGTTGACTGTGCGGACATTGCAGTCCTCCCAGATGGCCGAAAGTCATGGTCACAGGGTTTGCAGGTGTTCCGTAGTACAATGGTAGACTGACCTTCGAAGATGACGCTTCGCATTACGACTGCAAGAGCGTCCCTGAGTGCTCATTGTTGGTGGTGGTGGCGGTGGTGGTGGGGGTAGGCGAGTCCAATCGGGGAGAAAGAAGGCGACAGATCCTGTGATTCGGATACCAGCCAGCCACTGCATATGGCTGAGTGTGCGGTGACTCATCGGCGAAGAGGTAAGACGGCGTTCCACCTCGGCTCCTTAAATTGACAACTGGTGAGGTGAGATGAGGCTTTAACGAGTGGATGTTGATTCTAGGTAAGCGTTTGCCGTCTGACTCGGGCCACAGAAATTTGCATAACAGTCGGAGAAGACGATGTCTATTTCCCTCCCCCTGCTTGTAGGCATCCTTCCTGCCACCAGGAGAGTGATGGGCGTGGTGTTTACGTGCACTGCAGAACGCCGCGCAGCCTTTGGTACGGTGTCCGGTGTGAATGCATGCCGAACGAGTTCTCTTTGCAGTGGAGTGGACATTGGCGACTGTCCACCTGATCTGCGCCACGTAGAGTGACTAGTTGGTGACGTTCCTCTTTGGAGGCCAATTGATTGCGCCGTCTTCGGTCGTGCTGCGTGGTTCCTTGCAATTAGGATGAGCCACCACGAAGGAAGGAGAGGAGTGGACCATGGAGATGCAGGAGGTGAGGCGTAGACGAGCTAAGGTGCATGTGGGCGAGCAAGTACACAAGTGGCCTCTGCAGCCCTCACATCTTGGCCCCTCTGTTCCCCTTTCGTGCAAACGGTAAGCCATCTTGCCCCTCCCTCCCCCATAGGTGTGTCACTCTGACTGCCTGTTATACGCTGTGTTTTGGTTGTGCGGGTGCTTAAGAGACTCCGCGATTGTACTTTCGGCGGTTGGTGGTGTGGCCTCCTTCTGTGCCTGGGCAATGCATCTTCCGCCCAGTGTTTTGTCCCCTTTGCTCTTTGGGGAACTTCTGGAGTGCTATATTTTGCGATCGGAAATGTGTTATTGAATTGCGAAACGCATGTGAGTTGTCTGTTAGGAGGTCATTGTTGATGTCAGTGCTGTGTCGCGGGATTTGTTTCTGTATCCCATGGTCGCGTCTGTTATATTTGGGGGTTGTTGACTGGTGCTCATTCCGATGTTTCGCAGAGCTGCTTCACTTGCCTTGCTTTTTTACCAAGGTATTCTTATACCTTGTGACGGGGAAGAAGAAGAAGAAGAAGCTTGTGTTTGAATGGAACACAATCCTTACAGGTGACTTTCAAGCAAATGGTGATGAGGTGTGAGAATGCTGATGTGTAAAACGGCGTTTGTGCCTTCTCTGCGGTGACTTCTTTTGCGGTGTCACCATTTCCTCCTTCAAATGTAGGCTTATCTACTCCATGGCATGGTTGGCGTCCTTCGCAACGTCCACTCGTCTGTGGTGGCATAAAGTCGTCGAATGTACGCCATTGTGACTTGGTGTTGGCATGTCCTCCCTGTGGATGGCGCCTTTGCTTTGCGAATAATTGAAGCAGCGTTTTATTCACATGAAGTGCTGGCTGCAAGTCGGTCTGTGACCAGCAAACAGTTCCACATTCATTGCGTGCTTTAGCCTAGGAAGTGGGTGCGATTTGAAGTAGTTGAAGCAAACACTTGGCATTGCAATTTGGCAGCAAAGGCGTGGATGGGTCATGCTGCTTATCAAGGAGACAAGGCTGTCATTGATCGTTCAAGTGTGAGCTCGTGGTGGGATTCGTTGAACTGGTGGAAGTGCGACGGGCGTGTACATCGCACCCCTTGTGCGCATTTCAAACCCAGTTCGCTGGACGGACCATGTGCGCTTCCCGTCAATGGCATGGCATCACCTTTCAGCATTGTCAAGGTTTGGCGGAGTCTGGCACAAAACAAAGTCCTTACTCCACATCAAGTATCCAAGGTGGTGTGGCTGGATTCTTGTCTACTCTGTGAGAGGGCGATTGCACTGGTGGTGGTGTGGCATCACGCCTTGAGGTGAAGTTCATGTGCACGTTGCAAATTATGGCCACTTGATGGCGTGTTTTGAGGCGACGGTCTTCGGAGATTTGCCCGAGGCAAAAATATGGTGTAGACTAATTAGGACGAGTGGTTCTTACCCTCCTGCCTGCAAAGCCTACTTTATTCGGCCAAACGGGCATTGACTGACAGCAAACCTCGTACCTGAAATATGAAGAATTGCGTCATCAAGGATGTTCCTCGGTGACTTACACAGTATGCATGAAAATTGGTGACGCGAAGTGTCCGACAATTCCATCGTCGCCTTTTTGTGCATAAACTGTGTGTATTTCGCCTCTGTGGGGTGATTGGGTGTTCTGTCAATCTTTTTGCCATTCATACACGAGGGAGTGGTGTTTTTCTCCTAGAGGGTAGTTTTAAATCGGCTCGGTTGATACCAATGCGAGGGTGGGAGGTGGGGGCGGGAGGAGCGATTGGACGCCGCGTTGTTGTTAATGTGGCTTTGGCAACTTTGCATTTGGAAAGGGTATAGTTTGTAACAAGGAGAATGTTTGGGATTTTGGACTAAAGATTATCTTTAGACAATTGTCAAGATCCACAAGGGTAAAAAGTGTAGCCTGTGGAGATGAAGGAAGGAGGCATTTGGTGGACAGACGCAGAAATGAGTCTGTTGGTTGTGCCAGCACTGCGTAGCCCCTGCGGCATTCGAGTGGACCTGGTCTCTCTCATCCCTTTGAGGGGGGTTAACTGGCTATGCGCTAATGCATGCATCAATGGAGGCAAAACGCAATTCAGTCTTTCCAACAGGCAAAGTAGGAGGGTGTGACTGGTCTTCCTGTCGAATGATCTTGACTGCAAGTCGGCCTGTGACCGGCAAACAGTTCCACGTCCATTGTGTGCTTCAGTTCGGTTAGTGAGTGAGGTTTGAAGCAGTTGAAGCAAACTCGTGGATGGCTCAAGCTGTTTTTCAAGGAGGTGGGGTTGTCATTGCTTGTTCAAGTCCGAATCCATGCTGGAATTCGTTGAAGTGTTGAAATGCGGGTGGCGTATTCATCGCACCCCTTGTGCTCATTTCACGCCCAGTCCGCTGGACAGACCATGCATCATGCAGTATCTTGAACAGACCTTAGCGACCGTGGCGTCAAGTTTCGACGCTTTATGAAACAGTGTGTGACCTTGGAAATTTGAAGGACTCGCCTGGCACTTGGCCCTGCGCAAGGCAGTGGACATGTGGAAGGAAGGAATCTTGCGCTGATTGGACTTTTGAGGACTGGAACAGTGCCTACTTGCGTAGATATCTACAGTTCATACGTCAACCGGCATTTCACTGTGCCAGGTGTTCACGGGTGGTGAGACGAGGGCACCCTCCAAACGCCCGACCCTCAACTTATTGCGTTTCTGAGTACGTTTTGCGACTCAAAGAAGCTATGAGGCGAACAATCAACATCGGGTGAGAATAGTTTTGGCTGTCTTGTCTGCGGGGGAGGCGATACACTGACGATCACGCAGTCAACTCGACGTCTACTGAGAAGGAGTCCCGGTGCAACCGTACAGGCCTGTTGCGCCACCTGGAGTGTGTAGCATGTTCCATCATTCGTGGAGCAGAGACGCATTCTCAGTGATGAAAGTCATCACGCCAATGCACTGCACAAGTCTGTGCTCAGTGAATAGCCTTTCTTCACAACAGGATGCGCCCGTACAAAGTTGCAACTGCCATGGGATGCGGAGATGAGGTTTGCGTAGTAGGGGAAGGAGGAAGGGCAGTGGGAACGCACTAGACGCTTACTACTCACAAGTGGAGCTGCGAGGGTGGTGCTGAAAAGGACGAGGAGGCTGTTTAATGCTCGCTGGTTGAAATGTACCCCTTGACGGCGACAGGCGGATAGAGGGTGCGTACCTCGTGGTAGATCGGACTGTATCGGCTCGCGAAGAGGAAACACTGGCCGAGCACGCTTAACTGGCGATGTCTGTTCTCCTCCTACAATCGTTGCTCAGTAAAGCGCATCCTCATTTGACTCGTCGCCTCGTTGTAAGGGCGTGAAGGTCAAGGGGTTGGAGGTGAACGCTGTGCCCACTACACACGCGTAGAGGTGGACGCAGTCTACTCCTCTTGAAAGGGAGCTGCCAAGTTATGCGCCAATGCATGCATTAATGGCGAAGGTATGGCTGAGCACATTTTACTGTAGGGATGGTGATTGCCTTGTCAGGTGGATTTTGCATCAACCAGGAGGTGAATTTGATGTATTTTTGCGCGATATACCCACTTCAATGGAGAAAAAGCCAGAAGGAGTGTGCACACGAGGCAATGCGTTATTTGCCAGCAAGTGTGCTGGTATGACCTTTGAGCGAATGAGGCCATCAAAAGCACTTATTTAACTAATTAGCAAGTAAGAACTAACTGTTGAAACATGTTGACTGTAATGCTTAAATCCCGTGGGACAGCCCAACATTGAGGTGTTTTGCATTCCCTATTTTAGGCAAGTAACTTGGGCAGCTTACAGAGGCGATTGAGGTACTCGTTAGCCGTAAATAATGAACATCAGGGAGTATCCGGAGGAACGTGTTAGACCAGTTCACTGGGGAAACTAATTATTTTGCGTGTAAAAGCAATGCAAATTGCCGTGGAAGGAAAGGCACGACTGGTGCACAGGGGAGTTGAGAGGCTACCAATGTAGTCTGCGGGTTGTGCAACAGAGTAGAAGTAGATATTGTGAAGGTTGAAGTGCCTGTGTCGAGCAAAAGAGCGTAATCGTTAAACATGAATGCACTGCAGCGAGAGGATGGCGGAGCTAGTGATATAGCTCGAATGCAGCAACCTGGAGAAGACCGCATAAAGCACACTCCACACATGGGTCAGAACTGCCAATGTGCTAAAATGATGCATAAAGGAAATAAATTAGGCACAACACGTGCACGTGATTGTGATGAGAACTTCACGAATGTATTACTTGTTGCATAGATCAAATATTTTGTCAACAAGGAAAAAACTTTCGATCATCAAATATTAGGTTGCATACGTATAAACATACTCAAAGATCATAAGATGTTGGCGACCAGTAATATTCACTCAGCTTGTTTTATTCCTTTGATGCAGACAAATTTGTCTGGGTCATCATACAGCCCGGGTTTTCATTGCAGGACCGTGAGATGGGAGTAAGACAACTTGCTTTGTGACTTAAGAATTGTCTTGTCTGTATTGACTTTCTTAATTTGATAACGTGTGGACGCGAATTGTTTGCAGTAAACTGTCACTGGAATGAATTTTGATGGCAGCACAGTGGTTGAAATTGCCTGAGTGACAAGTTCCTTTTCCCTCAAGTAGCTATTCGTAAACGCTAAACAACACAAATAAGTACGAAGTTGTCATAATAACATGGATAGTACTTTGACAAGCATGCAGTGGCCGTTGAGGTTATTTAAGTGCCTCAGCTCAGGTTTTACTTCTATCATTTTAGAAAGGTGAAAAGAGGAATGCGGTGGTAAGTTTAGTTGTGTAACCCATAGGTCACTTTGGTTAGTTAGTCTGTTTTGTTCCTAATGCTTTGACAATGTTTTTTAGAAAAGATTGTTGTAAGTTTTCCACTTACTACCGCAACTCTTACTATCTATGCACGGCGTACTTTTCACTAAGTGACTTAATAAAATATTTTTCATATTTTAGTAGACACAGGTCTAACAAAGGCAAAAAGGGTAATTGGATTTTTTTGTTGTTTTTTTTCACACAAAGTTTCCATGTCAAAAGTACAATTTGCATTCAGGAAAGGAACCAGAAATCACGATTCTGGACGGGAAAGTATGCCCTTCTTAATGCTTGTTATTTGTTGATTGTAGGTCTGCATCCTGTGTTGTAATTTTGGTAGTGTTTTAAATAAGTTGATCGGACGTTTATTTTGGGGCAGATAGAAGTACACTTGCCCTTGTCTTTGACTGATTCTTCCCACGTCAGATAGAAACCACTGATTATTTCTCAAAGCGTCGCACTTCTACTTAGTTGATTTGGTACTGTGGAGATTTAGCCGTGTTGAGTCAATTATTTGCCTTTTGTACGTGTATTTGTAGTATGTCCTACTGTGAGAAAGTGTTAAATTATGTAATAATTTGTGTTTCTGAGTTAGTCTGTCCCCTTTGGCTTCAGAACGTGTCTCCTGGTGTAGATGAAGAGAGTTCGGAACGTGGGGAAGAGTATGCTAAAATATTTTGATAATGTTGCCAACTCTGAGAGTGATGTTTGTTTTCGACTGCTAGTGTTGCTTTACATGTTCTATGCTCGGAAAGTTCTCCCGTGTTTACTTATCGTCTATTGAATTTTTACATATTCTTACCATAAATGTCTGTGAACAATTCACTGATTATTTCAACTTTTTGAATAGTGAATGTACTCAATAAAAATTGGAGTTTGTTTTACTGATTAACTTAGTAATATACGTTCCTTAGAACCAACATTTTTTCTACTTTGAAATGTTGATAACATTTGAATTCTCTAATACTTAGCTGAAACTAACCTGGTTTTTTTTAGAGGAATGACCTCAGAAGAGTCCAAGTACCAATCTGTAATTAGTTAGATTATTTTGCTTATACCAGGTGGCTTCACCAGAGAGCTTAAATTGATGACCACTTTAGTGGGAATGTAAGAAAATCTCTTCATTGTATTTGGAGGTATGCTGTTTTTCTAAAGTTTGAGCAGCAATAGCTTAATTGGAATGACATAAAATCACCAGAATTTCTGAAATATCCGCCACTGTGTTTTCGGAAACTAACATTAGTGTGCGGTTAGATGTGTAGCTGTAGCTGAAAAAGAATCGTCATCCTTCGCATTTCATTCTTACCAGAAAAGCTTAGTTCGTTTTTGGCACTGCTTTCTGTAATGACCTGGTGCAACTAGTAGGAATGTGTAAAGTGTGACTCTACAGGCTGCATTACATAAGGCAGACAAGCGTCTACCTATTGATGTGGTACTTGTGGCTTGTGCTGCCTACTTTTTTTCCTTTTTACGAACCCCGAAATGCAGAATTTCGGTTGAGCTGGATGTGATGCCATTTGGCTTGTTTAGCTAATTGAGATG
>NW_020170498.1:13175-21315 GCF_000524195.1 Echinococcus granulosus
TAATTTTTTCTTTTCAATGGTGGATCTCTCAAAGACGCCTTGCGTTCAGGAAGACCGCGTTTTATCTATAGTGCATAATTAGGTGCCGCTATTACCACATCAATTGGGAGTTGAGAACTTGTAGCAATGTTTGACGTGGCTATTGAAACAAATCAGTTACACTTGCAGCAGCTGGTAAGGGTGTGGGTACCGGTGGGTTAGGTGTCATCTGCATTGACAGTCGGCAATAAGTTTGGAAGGATGTCATTTTGTTTAAACAGTTCTTTCGCATGAGTCTTGGGAACATACGGCTTTTTTGGTTGCCTGATTTTTAAGGAGAGGTAGTTCTTGTATTGTAATGTGAAGCAAACGGGCTTATTAGGGATTATTGCCAGCCAACCCACTTACTAACCGACTTCACACCTCTGAGGCGTGAACCACTTAGTCTCCAGGTGACTACTTTTTGTATAGCTGACTGCAGAACGAATAGTGCACTGTAATCTTTCCACCAGAGGCCAAAAGGTTGTGCCTCAAATCCTGCCTCCAGAATGACATTAATACTCCCTTCAGTCCTCCTATTATGGAATGAGTATACTTTCTCTTCACTCTCGCCTAATTTGTTTTCTACGATGAATGGTGTGATTTATAGAACTGCTACTTGATGCAATTACAGTCGTTCCCTTAACTGTCTGTGTGCAGAGCGGGGTTAGTTCTAATGCTGCCACTTTCTGGCCACCCCTTGTTCATCCGGTTACAATGACAGCCAGTTTTGCTGCCTGTACACTAAAATATGAGTTGGTTGGAATCCACTTGCTTTATTGTTCATTTTATGATTTTGTAAATACGTTGTACACTCCGAACTTTATAAAATATCATTCGGTTTTTCCGTTTGTAGTTTCATTTTCTTAATGAGTAAGTTCGGTGTGCCTGCTATTCTTTTATCCCATAAAATCACTTCTGAAGTATTTAGCAGAATATGATTTGCATAATACTCTCTTTGACTGCTGAAAACTTTTTCCTTGAAGTTGTCCGGAAAAAATGCGCAAGACCTTCCAGGTTATTTTTTTGCCTTGCATGAGAGTGCCAACAGTTCGCCATCAGCTTTTGTGAATAGCCACTTGTGTCCTTACTGGGAGATTCCTCAACCGACTGACAGATGTTAATAACCACTTTTTTTATCTCATTACACCCTATTTCCAAAAATAACGTATATATCTTCACAAACCCAAGGTCGAGAGAATACACGTGGGCGTCATAAGTGTTCCTTCTGAAGTACTATCTTTATAGCTTTCCTTGAAAGAAAAGATTCTTTTAATTACTGTTTTGAGTTGGGTATTTTGATAAAATGAGATTACTGTCAATTTTCAAGAGCCCTTGAGAAAGGTGTAATGGGATAGTAATGTGGCGTTTATTAGGTTGCTCTTTAAAAATTTTTGAGTATATTTAAACAAAACAGAAGTTTGATTTTTTGGCAGTGGATCAGTGGTTCCATTTATCTTGCGAATGGGACTGCTACTACTATTTCCTAGCTGCTGAATGATGTAGTTAGGCTTGGAAATAATTCCCTTACCTCCTTGGTAGGATTTTTGTAGTGTATCTTGCTTAATCCCCACCTTCGTATATTTGCATTTGCAAGTGTACTATCATGACGCAGTTTTTTGTAAGGAAAAGAATCGCCTTTTGTCTCTTTTCAGACCTCTATCCAATAATGCAACAGACAACCAAGTGAATCTTTCGCACAGGCCAAGTTGTTGTGTAGGCGAGAAAATTCACCAATAACTCCTAAAATCCACCAAACCACTAGCGGATAATTATTACTGCATTTTCCTTCAATGCGCTGGTCTATTTTGCCTCCATTTGTTAACCTACTAGTTCATCCAACTGGCAGTTATAGTTACACTCTGTAGGAGTTGTCACTTTTCTTGTTTGACACATGAATATAGCGTATTAGTAGTGACTTAACCTTAAACATCCAATTTAGAGCTCCTCAACGCTTGCAGAAGCGCGGTAAGCGTTTTTGACACTAACCTGGAAACCTCTGCATTCAACCAGTCGTTAAGGTTTGATTAACCCCCCTCCACGCCCCCCAAACCCATCTAACCTCTTAAAGTAGAAGTAACTTTGTCATTAACCTTTCAACACACCTAAGTTATGTCATTTATCAATCCACTGGCGTTTGTAACTGCACCGATATGGCGCTACTTTCTGAGGAAAGAACATAAACTTTTCTGTTATTTTTCCAGTGGTGGTTACGATGTGCCAAAATTGCCGGAGAAGCCAAACAATCAGGTAGGAGACAAAGATGACATGAAAGCAGATGCTTTCCCAGACTAGTAGTACCTCAAAATGCGGACTTGGTAAATAATGTAATTGCTACAAACCAGGTCCGACATTTTTACTTTAGTCGCTTTTCTGAAACAGCAATTTATTCTACGTTAATATGAATACGAATAGCTTTTTGATTTGCCTGCTATACTTCAGTCCACCAAATCACTAGCGGATAATCACTACTGCATTTTCCTTCAATGTGCTGGTCTATATTTTGCCTCTATTTGTTAACCTACTAGTTCATCCAACTGGCAGTTATAGTTACACTCTGTAGAAGTTGTCACTTTTCTTGTTTGACACATGAATATAGCGTATTAGTAGTGACTTAACCTTAAACATCCAATTTAGAGCTCCTCAACGCTTGCAGAAGCGCGGTAAGCGTTTTTGCCACTAACCTGGAAACCTCTGCATTCAACCATTCGTTAAGGTTTGATTAACCCCCCTCCACGCCCCCCGAACCCATCTAACCTCTTAAAGTAGAAGTAACTTTGTCATTAACCTTTCAACACACCTAAGTTATGTCATTTATCAATCCACTGGCGTTTGTAACTGCACCGATATGGCGCTACTTTCTGAGGAAAGAACATAAACTTTTCTGTTATTTTCCAGTGGTGGTTACAGTTTGCCATTCTCGTCGGAGAAGCCAAACAATCAGGTAGGAGACAAAGATGACATGAAAGCAGATGCTTTCCCAGACTAGTAGTACCTCAAAATGCGGACTTGGTAAAGAATGTAATTGCTACAAACTAGGTCCGACATTTTTACTTTAGTCGCTTTTCTGAAACAGCAATTTATTCTGCATTAATATGAATACGAATTGGTTCTTTGGATATCACGTGCAAGCTTGACGAATCATGCTGCCTCGTAGAAAGTATGGCAATGAAGCAGTGGGGTCTTGTAGGTGGCAAAAATGTGTTTGCATTAACGAGACTTATTTTTGCATGATCTGTTGCAGTCTCCGCCGATCACCTCTTTGCAAACGGATAGAGCTGACTTCGACGATGGAATACAAAAGTCGATGTCGCCGGAACCCCTGAAGCAGGTTTTTTTCCAGCGAAACGCTAAGCAAGATGCCGTACTTGGTGAATTAACCCAACGCCTAGGCAAATCTAAATCGTTCAGCGATGTAAGTCTGTCCTGTTTGGACGTACATGGTAGACGAAATTCACGTAATTGCTGTGGATCAACATGTCGACCTTCTTCACACATGTACCTATAAGACAGCCTATGATACCCAGGACACTACCGGTGCTGAAAACACTAGACAATAATGTATACGCGTTACATCAGCAGACTCACTTTACTTAAAGGAACATAGGCTTAAATGAATGGCTTAACTTTGCCAATTGCAGGCGATAAGCATGTCTGGCACTCCCAGGCTATTTACAATCCCTCAGGAGCTCAGGGGAAGCAGCTTGTCCCTGCAATGAAACGCCATCAAGATGGGCGTTTTTCGCGTTTGGCAGTATCATAGACAAGGAATTCTACTGGATAGTAAAGGTCATTGTACAATACTTCAATGCGGTTGTCGATTGTGCCTCCATTTCCAGTTCACTCAATTGGCACACCACTTTTGACCGTAAAACACGTGAAATTTGTGCATTAATGTGATGGATAAATTTGGTGATTCACTTCAGGACTCTCCAACGTCTGAATCAGCACCGTAAGTCTTTAGCGATAACCTGAAAGCCTCCACATTCAGTGTTCAGACAATGCTTCTTAATCCCTCAGGTTGATTAAACCACTTAGAGTGGAAAGTACATCAGTATTGTTGATTTTTTTTAGTTTTGAAGAGGTTTCACCACAGCTGCTGACCAAAAAGCCCTCGAAGGTAAATTCTAGCATCCCTTTGTCAAAGTCTTGCATTTTCAAATCCGCCTCCTTGATTCTTGCATTATAATCGTGCATGAAATGTTGATAACGCTTGATACTTTGTTGTCGCGTCTCAGGTCTCCTCCTAAGTCTTGTTAATCCATTGTGAAATGACAGTATATCCTACTTGCAAGGGAACAGAAGGGCTGGGAGACCATTAGCACGTCTCAAAGCCCGTACCATTGGGAGGGCGTACAACCCACCGAGGGAGACGTAAATGTACAAACAGTTAGACACACACAGTTGACTAAACCGATGCTTTTGCAAGCTGTCTGACCCTATTGTCATAAGGTGGTAAATGGAAAAGTTGGACTGTCTACGCTTGGATATCCACTTTAGGGCTCCCCGACGACCGGGATAGCACCGTGAGTCTTGAGCGAAAACCAGGCAACCCCCACACTTCGCATTCATTTAATGCCTTATAATTTCCCGAGTGTATCTTACATCTTGAGGTGAAGCTGACATAACTGGTGCTTTTTTTCAGTTCGGGAGGGGTTGCATCATGCCTGCCGCCTAAGCCGTCCATGAAGGTAAATTCTGGAATTTCTTTGTCAAAACTTTGCAAGTTGAGCTTCACCTCATTGGCTCTTGTTAAAATTGCGTATGAAACGTTGATATTGTTTGATGCTTTATTGTCACATGCCAGATCATCTCCTAAGTTTCGATTAGCCACAGTGGAGGATGCTACTTACGTACGTACGGAGGGGCTGGTGGGCCGTTGCCCTGTCCCGAGGGCAGTGCGACTGAGAGGACCCACAACCCATGGAAAAGGGCAAACAGTCGACTGAGGCCACAAATCACTGCAGTATTGTGACAAAAGACAGATGAAAATGAATTGACACTTCTACAAATTATTTGACCATTGCGTCAAAAGGTAGTAGACGGGGTTAGCATGACTGTCTAAATTTGAATATTTATTTTGAAAGCTCCCAAAGCCTGCAGTAGCGCCGTGAGTGTTGAGTGATAACCTGGAAACCGCTGTATTTCGCGTTGAGTTAATGCTTCACGAAGCCTCAAGTGCATTCAGTCCCTTAAAGTGGAGGCAACATCTGCATGGCGCCTTCAACACCTCTCATTTATGCTGCTCATTAACACATTTGCATTCGTTACCATGCCAGCGTGCCATTGTTTGTGGGGGAAATCGTTGGCTTTTATTTATTTATTTTAGCCCTCCACTCCACAAGCCACCAGATGACAATGCGATGCCATTACATCGAGAGAAGGTAAGCTTTGGTGTAGGTGGCAGAATTTTCTGATAACCCCACCAAAATCCACTTGCACTACTAAGAACCACTTTTGCTCCTGAGCGGCATTTAAGGCTTCAAAATTGTCTTTTTTACTTTGTTAATTTTTTTAGCATGAACTTTCTACTAAAACATTCGTGTGGTTGATGGTCGAGAACATCCCGGCAACACTGCAAACACAGTCACTAGGTTTTAAGGTAGGCACGTGCCTATTTTCCCACAACTTATCATCCTTTGTCTTAAAAATCGCTTCATTTTCAATTGTTTTCCTTGGCTTGACTTATTTTCAATTTCTGTGCCAGAATAATGATATTCTGCGGTGGCTGGATTACGAGCCAAAGTACCTTGAAAGCGAGCCTCCTCCTCTGCCCGCGGGTAGATTCCTCGATTGCGAAACGTGGTCGGGCCAACTCGTGGTTGTGCCCAGTGATTATGCTCGCCCCATCAGCTCCAGCCTTGAGCTGGCCCAGGTGCTGCAGCGCATGCCACGAGCTCGGGTCATTAAGGACTTTGTCGGCACCGGGGATGACGATCTCTCCGTTGGGGTAATTTTCAACACCGATAATAGAATAGCCCTGTTTAACCCCTATTTTCCACATTAACTTTCATTATATTTGATTGACTTGCTGTCTTTAAGGCTGGTGAAGTGATCTACCTCCTGTTCGAATGTGACAGTACCTACTTTATGGCAATGAACAAGGGTTTGACACGTGGAAGGGTGCCGAAAAGTGTGCTCAATGTTCTCGTTGCGCCTTGATGTCCACCCATCGGCTCTGCCTCTGCATCAAGTACAGGCTCCTCTACCTGTGTGAATTTCAAAGCAGACGTTTTATAAATACATTTCCACCAACTTGTCATCTGTTTTAAATAAGCTTCTTACGTGGGTTTGTTTTCTACGTCATTGTTCTTGTCCATAAGGTCAAGTTAGCGATACAAAAGTGACAAATTTATGCTACATTTGATTTACTTTCCTTTGTTTGTTGCATTTCATGTGCTGGCATAATACGTGCTCCTGATACTCCTATGAGAGCTCGACTTTCTACATCTTCATCATTTCCTCTTCACTTTGAAGATGTCTAGCTAACCTTAGAAAGTTGACGACGGTGGTGTGGTTGCAGGCTAAGCAATGAGCTAGTTTGCCGTTCAACTGGAAGGGTATTCGAAAGGACTTTATGAGACTTACAAGACTTCAATTGGTTAGCATTCATTCTACGATCGAAAAGGTGAGCATGATGAAATGAATGCGTGAATCATGTTTACCTCAAGTCACTTGATTCACCTGTTGTCAAGATTTAGTATTGTCACCGTGCACACACTACAGTCCCGAGGTATGTTGCACGTCTTGATGAAATGGATTTGCGTTTACCAACACAGGTGCATTTTTTCAAGCCGTTTTTGTCTGGTGCGAATACATATGCTACTTCTAAATTTAGCATCGGGTAGAGAGCGTTTAACCTTGAAATTTTTTTTCTATTATAACAAAGCACAAACATCTGTGATACGTCGAAAGAAGTGCCAAATGCGCAAGGTCTTGAGAGTGTTGGTTGGAGAGAAGATGAATTGACCAAGTCCATGAACAATCCATTAAGTAGCTGAGGAATGTGGCCATTTGTCCAAAAATACCGTCCCTGTGCTACCATGCCATGAGGCTTCGTATTCGCGCAACCTTAGTGAATTTTACACGATTGCAGGTGGACCTCATGTTCCTATTACTTTACTCTTGATAAAAGTAATGAATCCATGTGGTGCCTTAGTATTTTGTTTAACCTTGTGCTCAACTACGTGAACACTACAGTGTCCGGAGGGTTCACTGTCACGTTGTGGCGTGGCCTTCGGTCTATGTTATAGCAGCACCCATGCTCCGCCGTACGATCGCCTGTGCTGCTTCCGCTTTTTTATGACTTCGGGAAAGACTTGGGGCAGTGCATTTATGAACACTAGAACTTAACCATAATATATTAAAATGTTTTATGCGGAAGTTAAATTTAGCATTTGGAGTCTTCTTCAAAGTCCTCCTTACCATCGCAATGAGAATGTAGCATGGCAGAATGTGTATTACTGAAGAGCAATAGAGTAGGAAGGTTAAAAGTACTGGTTTGAAAGCCAAACTTTTTACGCTGATAGTACTACTGTAGCCATCCATCCATCCGTCCGTTTTGGTCACAAATTATCAACTAGTATTGTGTTTTACCTCCAAGAAAGAACTCAGAGCTTGGCGGCTATAAAGGAGCTCTTAA
Source organism: Echinococcus granulosus (assembly GCF_000524195.1). Classification (NCBI taxonomy): domain Eukaryota; kingdom Metazoa; phylum Platyhelminthes; class Cestoda; order Cyclophyllidea; family Taeniidae; genus Echinococcus; species Echinococcus granulosus. The sequence continues at coordinate 20,836 of NW_020170498.1, forward strand.
TACCTGACAAAACCTGACCATTCGAAATTCATCCACAGTTCTGGCTTTATATTCAAAACAGATGTTTAATCTATCGTTAAGTTAGAGAATAAAATACAATTCATGAAAAGGGAATGTTTGAAAACAACACGTTTGTCTGTCACCCTAGATTTAGGCAAGTAAACGCATTTGCTTTGCCTGTTGCAAAAAGCATTACCTGGCTAAATATTAACTTTTGCATTCGAAATCCACTGCAGTGTTATTATGAGGTCGGACAGGGTAGGGATAGCCTTCACCTTCACCGTGAATCCATTCACATCAGGCCATCTGAGTTAAATGGGTGATAAAAACTGAATCAGACTACCTCAAATTACACCAAGTCACCTGCAACTTCCGCTGAGTTCAGGTGGCGCCACACACCTCACCCGTTACAACTCCAACGTGAGTCGATTTCACTTGGAAATGGGGGCGCTGGCAGGAGAAGCACTGCGTCTGCTCCAT
>NW_020170498.1:21415-22825 GCF_000524195.1 Echinococcus granulosus
TGCATACGCCACACTCTCCACCAACTGCAAGGCCAGAAACACGGTGGGAACCGTGTAAACCCTCCCAAAGTGCCATCGTCCAGTGTGTGCAGATTGGTCACAAGGCAATCTGCATGACTGCACTTCTGTCCTATTAACGTGTCCAGGATGAGCAGCGCCGGAGGGGGACGCCGACCGTCGCACACAACGTTGGTGATGTTGTGCATGAGGCACTTCAAGCCATATGGTAGGCAGTGCCGAACATGACACTGCATAGTCGAATTGAAAAGATACACGATGCCGTCGTACTTGCGGAGGATGTAAGGCCGCGAAATCACAGCATTACGCTCCCATTCCTCTATTTGAGTATGAACATCAATGTATATACGAAAGTTAGACATGGTAAGGGTTATTCTACTAATTCCACACAGAAGGGTGCAATCTTCAAACAAAGGTTGTCCATCCTCATCAGTCCAATGCTTCATTGTCTCGAGAAAGGGAAACGTATCGTCCAAATCGGACATGACACCACCAAGCAATAAAAATACTAGGACCATTTTGTCGGGAGGTGGATTTTGGTTCAGACACTTGGCACGGTACTGGTAATCCTCTTGGTAGTATCGTATCGCCTTACAAAGAACCTCTGCCTCTGCCTCTGCCTCTGCCTCGGACTCCGTCCTCACCTCCGATTCACCATCCGCCTCTGCCTTCATCTTCGCAATTGTGGAATACAGCCCACGGTGAAGTGTTTCGTCCACCCACTGCATTTGTCGCACGTAATTGCGTAAAGTGCCTCTAAGAGTGGCAGACTTGAGGACCTGCTTCATGCAGGGTATCGCCTCACAAACACTGACGAGGTCTGTGGCATTGAGGTATGTGCAAATTCTAGCTTGTACGCATTCGGGAAGCCTCTCCATCTCCGACGCGGCAGCTGAATCTTATGAGACTGATTCGCAAATTGTAATGCGCTCGCTTTTGGCGGATTTCATTTCAGCTAAACACAGATTTCAGTTCACCTAAACGCAGATTTCAGTTCAGCTGATCACAGATTTCAGTTGAGTTAAACGCGAAATGGCGCGACTTTAGTATCAAAACTCATGCTGATAAACGCTTTTCTCTGCCTGTACCACTGACCACACCCTGCTTTACGCCTTGTTCCACCAAAACTGTTGTAGGTTTGGAATGGCGGTCAGTGAGTTGGAGTTATGATGGGTTGAGCTCACACAGAATGCAGAATGTAGACGAGCTTACAGCATCCCTCCCGGTGACTGGCAATTGGTGCCTTAACCGCCCGACCTGTGGTCGCTGTTGGTCTGCTTACAGCTCAGGTGAACTCCGCTGACATTTGACCTGATGCTGAGCTCCACTACCAACTGACGATTCACTTAATCCTGTGGCAGCCTCATCGCCAAGCTTCGGCCAAACCCCATG
>NW_020170498.1:22925-28421 GCF_000524195.1 Echinococcus granulosus
GAGAGAAATTGAGATGTCGCTTACTGCTGCAATTAATCCGACACTGCCTTTCCGCACGGTGATACGTAGCTTGAAACAGCGCGCAAAACTCGTCGTTCATGAGCACATCAGCTTGCAGGTCTACTGACTCTGTGCTGTTGAGCATAACAAGGAATTCGCCCACTTTACTGCCGCCTCCAAAGCCACTCATCTCATTCATTTAATGGCACCTGAAATGTGCTACTAGGTGTTAACGCACGCAAGCAGTGTGGCCTCGTACACTGACTGGCAACATTTCTGGACGACTTCACTGTTATGAGCTCTTGTTTGTTTGTGTTTGCAGAAGTGACAGTGCGATCTCAACCGGCGATAGCGGAGAAATGAGACCACAGGACAATGCGATCTTTCCTTTCACCAACAGCATGTGTACCACCTGAGCACCGTGCATGTTCTTTTGCTTGAGGCGTAAGTTCTCCAAAGGTCACCATTCCCAAGCATTTATTATTATTAACCTTAAAACATTACATCCGAAATGCGTCAAGATCGCCTGCCTGATTTCACCACACAGCAGGCATACATGCATCAGTCCGTCTGTCCGGTTCGCCTTATTGCCCTCACTGCTCTCCTCCACTTCCTTCCAATTCGTCCTCATTCCACCAGACAGCGCCTTAGTCAACCTCATGCACATGATTTTGTCTTGTCTCTGCTTTGTGCACCCTCTCTGGACCGCTTTCAACTCATCGTTAACACCACTGCAGCTAACTGGTTGGCTAGGTAGCTTGCTTCTCGCAAGCTTCTCGCTTCTCGCTCGCTTCTGGCAATGGTTCCACTCACAAGGACGCTATTCAAGGAGTTATAACCACCCATCGAAATGGTGCATCCAGAGGTACTCAAGGGAAGGAGAAGGCATCAGGCGACCGAAGTGTTCGAGCTGCTTTCTCTTAGCTCACATCATAGACCTGTTGAAAAGAAAAGCAGTGTTGGAGTGCTGGTGCATCGTGGAGGTGACTTAGACACGCGCAACGCAATGAATGAACTTGGGTTCACAACCCGGTGGAATTATGACATCAGCCTGATGCCTTGTGGGTGTAATCAGAAAGAGACAAATGCATACTACTGCTTGAAGACAGTTGTGGATATGGGAAACTTACTAACGAAACATCGGTTAAGGCTCGGACATTGTGACTGCCAATACCGGTCTCTGTGTAGTGATTGGGATGTAAATCACATAGCGATGTGACCAAAAGGAAGAGCAAATGCAAATTTACGAACGACTCATCAATACTACTCAATTACATTGTTGCCAATGTAAGAATACGCTGAGCAAACACCCTCCCACGCGTGTGAGGCCTTTGACTCCCTCCTCATAGATGATCCAGGGAAAGGCAAAATTCAGAGCAGACGGATGCTCCCAGAGGTTGTCGGACTGCAAACTACTGCCTTGCCTGTCCGATTCGGCATCGGTAGTGGTGATTTACAACACTGCCCACCGGAACGCATTGTACATGCCAACGAACATCCCACCTCGCTGGTGGAGACGCCACACCCTCTACCAATCCGTGAAAAATAAGGAAACTGAGCTGTCACAGTGTTTTCAAGCTTGCAGTTTGCTTTCTTCCTTCCCCACCTCCATCGCCATCTTCTCACAATCTCGCCTACCGCTTCACTTCCGCCCCTTTTCAACACCTCTGTATTTTGTGCCACAATATGTCATCCCCGCCGAGCGTCGAGGCTGTATGCGTTGTGTTTGCGGTGCTAATCCACAGCCTGCTCAACCAGCTCCCACTGCCACGATGTGGAGGGGCAGTTTTGCTAGGGAATACATTGTACCTAATTCACCATTCACCTTTTCTCACTCCGCCTCACTTCTGCGACATCTGCCTGTCTACAGCTGCCCTTGATGTTGCCTTCAAGCAAGCACGTGAATAAATTGTGCTTTTGAACTCTATCTTGATTGAGTTCCTCCTTTTAGACCAAACCTGATGCAGCTCGGCTTCATCTTGACGTTGCAGTCGACACATGGCAATGCATTGTTAGGACTTGAAAGTTATTGTGTCGTAGAATTGTGGCAAGTGAGAACGGTTATCAGCCTCCTCCTAGTTGTCTTTGTCATCCTTTCCTCCTCCTCCTCCTCCTCCAACTCCTCCTCCTTCTCATCCTGAACATTCCTCTTTTCCTTCCACTGCCCTTCTATCTAGTGAATTCGCAGTGAACCCTGTGCGTCAACGCATCCCCTTCAGCATTATTTTAGCCTTATTTCCTAAACCAGTGAGGTAGAACAACCTTTGCGTAAATATCTACCTTACGATACTTTCACAGGCCCACACGACCATGGGATGCGTGTTTGGAGCCCTTTGAGTGTTCTTCATTCCAATGCTTGTTCGAATCCACTTCCTCCCAAACTACTGTCAATCGTCAACACGTTTACCTCACCGACACCGACAGATGTTGGTGCGGCATTATGACACAGTGGCGCTCAACTGCTTCTTGGCATTTCTCGACGTCTTCGGCCACCTAGACGTGGATGTGCTGGGGGCTGCAAGGATGCACCGGTCAGCAAGTGGACTGAGGCATTGGAGGATAAAAGATGCCTCCATCCTAGCAGTCACGAATAACTTTGTCGCCGTTACAGCAATGCGGCAAGTTCCAATGATGTTTTTTGGACTGAAGTGTTACTTAAGGTGGAAAGAAGCCGAGGAAAGAGGGAAATTTCCACCAACACTCAGGTCTACAGATAAAGAAGTGTCTAGTTTTTCCTCTTCACATGTAACAATACTCGGCAATTACAACATAGTGATAGATTGAGCACCTTCAGCATATCACGCGTTATCCACAACACAGCACAAAAGAGAAAAGCATGAGTGAGATGCTGAAGGAAGCGCGCTTTCCATACTATGCAGATGGGAGAGGGTGGGTAGGGTCAAGCCTACTCTACCACCTGCTCCATGGTGAGTGTACAAGCTGAAGAGGTCAGACAAAGGTACCTAAGACATTCCCCTTCCATGTAAGCAAACAAACAATGCGATCCTCCAGTTTACACATTGCATACCAAACTGCACTCGAAGGCCACAGTCCACCTGCAGATTACACAAAAAAGAATATTTTCTTCGGAATAGTGGAAGATGCTCTATCAGGCATTCTGTTAAGAGGCCGTCTTCTTCTCTTCTGCTCAAGGCACCTAAATATGGGATGATTAGTACCTCGAGATGGGTGACGGGAGTAAGGTACACTGGATAACGACGAAAACAATCGCCATGATTGCACAGACAACAATATTCAGGTCAAGCGACATCTTTGCTGTACTTCATCTTTCATGTTTTGAAGTACTTGCGTTAAAATGAGTCATTCCAAATGTGTTCTTCGTTGAGCGAAGAACAAGGAGTTGTCATTGTGACAAAAAATCCACTCACTTCATTTAGCAGGCGGACTATGCCATTTGCTGGACAGCGTTCGCTGGTGCACAACATGCAACCAAACTGCTCAAATTTGTCCTCACCCCAACGATTACAGCATTATCTCTTGAGCTCTTTTACAGGGATGAAAAAGCGTTTTACCTGATGGCACGTCCTGTTTTGGAGTAACTCATTCCACCAAACAGGCGGTAGTGCTTGAGGCCCCACGTTGACTGTGCGGTGGCAGACAAATTAGTGCTGATTTCGCAGCTTCGGCACTTCTCCACATCTCCTCTCACCCGAAGGTGGGCCACGCAATGCACATCCTGATGATGGCTCCTTCATCTTGCCAAACTGGATCCCTCAGTTCCCTGCACTTCATCAATATGGACAGTAATGTGGTGATGCACAACTCGGAGAGCACACACTTGCAACAGATGAACAAATCCTGAGTGTGGAGAATCGGCGCAAAGGAAGTGACACCCCGTTACAGGAGGCAAGAAGGGTCAGCGGTTTTCATGCCACCTCAAATCACCACAGTGCTACTGACCACCAGTGTGCAGTGAGTACATTGACTACCACCTTATGATGTGGAAAATCAGGCATTGGAGAGGTCCCTACCGTCACACGCTGTTGGATTATTCTGCATAAACCCGTCAAACAGGAGAGTGAATCCGTTGCAAGCGCCTCATTTCGATGTTGAATGTCAAGAGACAGGTTGTTGACAAAGCAATTGGTGAATTTCGATAAGACACCAAGAAAAACAAACATTATGGAGAGTTTATGATTGAGTTTGGCTTTTGCATGCAAGGCCATCCGATCACTAAGAGGATGCTTTTAGAACCGCATAGTCAAGACAATATTTGAATTACCTTGTTGCCCGCTTAAAGCTGGCGTCATGCTGGAATAAGTGGCACGTACTCTGCACCAATGGAAGAGGTTGCATTCAAGTAAAACACCATCGCTTTACTTTCTTCCACACGAAGCGGGTTGCGTTGATTGCCTCGCAATCAGGGCTGCATCAACTTGCAGTAAATTCTCTACAACACTACTGTTAAAGTGCGACAAATGCAACAGGCTGCGACAATGTCGACATGAATGCCCTCAGTAAACAAATCCCCACGCAAATTCCGTTTAGCCGCTTGACATTCAGCACCCACCACAACATGCAAATCGTCAAACCACCGTGTGCCTCGCATTATCGGGTATGAGGCACCTTATAAAGCAGTAAAGCAAGTTTTTCCTTCGACCACCTCTACCACCGCCTCGTGCTGCCTCCTCCGGCTGCAAGACACTTTCTTGCACACATTTCATATCAACCGAGTTTGCATTCATTCCAGCCTTTTCGCAGCAGTATTTTCAATCAATTGGTGCTGATAAGCAGGCAGATGGTGGCGTTGCACGCACAATACGGCAGCTGCATGTTCAAGCCACGTGTGTGCTGCCGTGGTGGATGCAGATTGTCCTCAGTTTGCCAGCACAACGTTGTCTGCCTATGACCTCAGCGCTGTCATTCGACATGCGCCGTCAACCCCCTGTAACGTGCGTTTAGCAGCAACGGGCAAAGCCGTCACTCAACCGCATACACGACTCTGGCGATTCGATGCCGCCGTGTTCGCACACGAACACAACATTATTTAACTTGCACTTTGACAATGACTGGGCTTCCACGGAGGCAGCGTTTCTCCATCGCACGTTTCAGTCCACCTTCCGCGAAGCCATATGCGTGGGATGCGATTTAGTGTTATGAACCGAAAGTTGACAAATCAGTGACAGGATCGCTACAATGAACACATCTGCTGCACAAAGTGGTCAAAAACGGGCCAGTTGAGGACGATGAGATTGACTACAAGGAAAGCTGAGAGCAGGGATATAGAAGACAGTCACAGCCTCTGCGTTGGCCGCCTCACTTCTTTGGTCACCGCAGACCGTGGGTGTGCAAACAAAGCCCACCATCTCCCCATGTCTCCCCTCCTTAGCCTCGTGCTGCATTCCGAACCTATCAGGACAAGCCGATGTGCCCATCCAACACTCGCCATGCTAAGCGTTTGTCTTTCTGTCCTCCGTTGACAAAACAAGGCTACTGTGGAAGCCATCGACATCGCTGAAGGTAGCATTTCACAGG